>NW_015505974.1:99160-99806 GCF_001515645.1 Sinocyclocheilus grahami | reverse complement strand
GGCGAACAGCAGACCATTAGCACGTAGCCCCTTGCTACAGCAACAAAACACTATGACTAGCTCTGAGATGGTTTACACCAGATGCAATTACTTCCTAGCTTCTTTCACTAGCTCATCCTCTTTTCTTGTCCTCCTCCTCTCTATCCTCTCAGCCTCCATTCGGTGACAGATGGGTTTGGGACATCCGGCCGAGGGTCGGGACTTAGGGAAGCGGCTAATCTAAAACAAAACAGCAGTTGGCAGGTACCACCCCCCTCAGCCGAAGACAAGCTGAGTGATTAGAAGAGTTGAGAATGGCTGAGAGCACCTGGAGAGGATTACAGGCAAGGAGACTCACACACACAAAGCGCTCTGTTCTCTAGGGCACTGCTTTGTTGGCACTTTTTAGGATTAGCAGGGCCTTCCCATAACACACCTGCACATCAGTGTGGGATGGATGGTGACCATTCGCTTACATAAAGGCTTACAGACAGGAAGAAGACATGACATAAGTGGACTAAGCGTGTATTATCCTACTATGTGTCATAAAAAAATTAGGTAACCGAGACACGGTCGTTGCATAATGCTGCTTGGAGTATTATGCCGCATCTAATAACATACAGTAGGCTAAGACAACTGAAGAGCAATTTATGAAAGAAGAGTGATT
>NW_015505974.1:89995-91505 GCF_001515645.1 Sinocyclocheilus grahami | reverse complement strand
AGATCTCCACTGTCCTATCAAGAAAAATGCAAAAGCACCAAAAAAAAAAAAAAAATCAATTTGAGTTCATAACTAATTTTATGTAATTAATAACTTTTCTTTTTTTTATGTATTCTGCGGATGAAAGATCATATGGGTTTGGATTGACATTAAGGTCATTAAATGGTTTTATTTTTCAGGTTCAATGTGCTATACAGATCAACGGGAAATGTAGAAACCACGTCATCAACATCATTTTTTTGCTAATAAGATCTGATAGAAACATAGAATCAGTACATAGGCCTCTGACCCGATCATGCATACAACCAAAATCCTGACCAGCTCCAGAACAGAGACACAAAACGATGAGGAGGAGGGAGGGTCATACATTCCTGCCCTAATGCAGGAAGAAATTCGATTGCAGCCCCTTAATTCCTGTGCAGCGTCCTGACTTCAAAGCACAGGCCTGAGAAACAGCATCACACCCTAGGAAGGGAGAGGAGGAGGTGAACAAAGCTGTCAGTGTGTGGAGGGGTCCGTTATGGGGTCCTCCAGCACCCACCAGCCACATCTGGGCAACATCTGCTAGCCTCATTTACACGCTTAACGCTCAGACCTTGCTCACGCTATGCTCCAAACCTTGTATCTTCTTCTGTGTATTCTGTAACCTTGTGGAAAACAGCACTTGGAAAATATTGTCTGCTAGTAGCAGTGACGTGTCATTTGTAAAAATCACTGGAAGGTGAGGGTCTACGTGCATTCACGATGCTAACGTTCAAACCAGGAAATCTCTGGGACTAACTACGGATGGGAATCATAAAAGTTCTGGCTCAGATTCCTACGATCGATTCCGCTTAATGGTTCCAGTAAAGTTGTGATGAAACGGAAGTAGTGACAAATATTTTGTTCTGTATTGTGATGTTCCTTTGAGTGCAGTGGATTATCGTAAAAGAAAAAAAGTGTAGGGTGGGATTTGGTTCCCACCGGCTGTTGATTGTATTTTGAGATGAGGCCGTTGCACTCAAAAATAGAAAAGCAGATGATGTGCCACCAGAAAGAAGCGTATTGTTTTCACCAGAAGTTCACCAAGTTATGATATTTTGATTTAAAATTACGAGGTCATTTAAAAAAAAAAATGAATGAATGAATGAATGAACAATGTTTATTAACATGCCGATTCCAACAATTCTATTATTACTCCAAGAAAAAATATTTAGATAGATTTAGATTTCATTGTATGGATGAATTGTTCACAATAACATATGTTTAGAAAATAGGGTGATTGTTCACTTAACGCTGACTTCAATGATAATTTTAGTATTGGTAAACATTAAATGTTTGGAAAAAATGCACTTTCATTGGCAAATAATGAGATAATTTAAATATAAAATCATTTTAAAGACACTTTTAGGTGACAAAAATGCAATCTAATAACTGGCCTTATTGGTATATTAAGCTTTTGTCTAATATTTCTTTTTATAAATAATTACTTCATCAAAAGTAAAAAAGAAAAACAATAATTAAATTAAAA
>NW_015505974.1:80683-88990 GCF_001515645.1 Sinocyclocheilus grahami | reverse complement strand
GCCAAAACTGAGGGTCTTTATGCCAGCGCAGATATAATTTATGTCAACAGGCTTACTGGCCGTTAAGGAGGTACTTCACTGGGCCATTGGGTATATTTATGAGCTCCCTCAACAACACCGAAACCCCCCAACAACTCATTGAAATATCACTCTGTTACTCAGTGAACACCCGGGAAATGGAGCATAATGACTGGATACTTGACAAGATCAGAGCAGCCGCTGAAGTCGTGTCTGGTCGGATATTCATTAAGAAATGGGAAGACACCTTCTCAACGGTCTCCTCACAATAATATTGGCTCCTCATTAGAACGATGTGTCCGTGCCGGTGAGAGAAATCGTCCTTCATTTGATGTAACCCAAGACTGTCCTCAAGGATAGGCACTAAAAGTCCAAAAATGGTTCGTTTTTATTTAAAAAAAAAAAAACATACGCCTCCTCTCACTGCCACTAAACCACTGACTGATCTAGTCTTGTGACAGAAGATAGAAGATTTTCCTTGTCACAGGATGCCATGTAATATCATTAAAGTGAGCTGTCTTGTACAAGGAAAAGTTTATTGATATCAAAGCAGCCACTCTTTCACCTTTTTTCCACTCTTTTCTAAATCATTTTCAGTACCCCTACTCCATTTCTCTTTCCTTTAACAGACTTTCTGTGGATCAGAGGCTGGTTTCTGCCATGTTAAGTATCTGCTAAAGGCTGGCTAATGGGGTTTAAGCTAGTAGCTGGCTCCAGTCGCTGGATGGATTAAGTTTCATATTAGCGTGCACGTGTCCTATGCTTCCTGCACTATTAACAGGGTTGATAGTATTAAAGTTGGGAAGGAAATGAGAGCTAAACCTACTTATTTCACCATTTCACTAGCACAGTTTGTGAGATAATCTGTGAATCCGAAACGGAACCTGAAATGCGCCTCAATAAGACTGTAAAAAATGTAGGATTCAACTTAGACTCTGAAGCAACTTAAAAAAAAAGGCAATCATACTTCACATTCAAAACCAATGCCTAAACATGCTATTGTTCAGTGTTTTTAGGTGAATATTTTTTCCTTCCTATATATACACACACACACACACACACACACACAGGTTTGTTTTTGTGAATTGTAGGGACATTCCATAGGCGTAATGGTTTTTATACTGTACAAACTGTATGTGCTGGGCAACTGCTTGTGCTATTTCCCTACACCTAACCCTTACAGGAAACTTTGTGCATTTTTACTTTCTCAAAAAAACTCTTTTTTTTTTCATGATTTAGAAGCGTTTTGAAAAATGGGGACATGGGGTAATGTCCTCATAAGTCACCTTCTCCTTGTAATACCTATGTCATACCCATGTCATTATACAAATCTGTGTCCTCATATGCCACAAAAACGCGCGCACACACACACACGTTTAAACCAGTGAATGATAAGCCGGTTGCATTACAGTCTGGATAGTCCATCATAGTTTAAAATCACTGCACCACTATGTCATGTTATCATATTTACACGTCCTATTTCAATGATTACGATGCCAGCTATTTTTGCAAGCCAACTCTGACACTTCTTTATGATACAGTGTATTTGACCCCTCATGCTGGCTGGACTAGTGGAAAAGTGAAACCAACATTTGTCACTTCTGAATGTAGGCCACATCCTGTCAAGGGACCGAGACCACAGCTGTCTGCAGCACCATGAGCTTCACACAGGAGGTCAGGTGATGGGTGAAGCCCAAAGGGGACCCGCTTTTGCTTTGGTGTGCATCGGTGCTCAGGAAATGGGATTTGAAACGGGTCTTTGTCCCTAAATGAGGAACACACACTTCCGAGATGAACACACACACGCGTGTACACGCAAACCCTGGCCCTGGGCTTCAAAAGCAGAGCTGTTTTGTTAGTCTTCCAGATGAAAAGATAGAAAACACAAAGCCGTACTGAAAGACTGGAATATCAGAGATGGCTCCTGCACGCTATGGTAGGGGAAGCAGACGCTTCCTTTTTCCCTCTCCGTCTGTTCTCGTATCAAACCACTCTTCACTCGCCCACACGTTGGCTTCAGGGTAGATAAATATCGGTTTTCAGAGATACCACAAAACTGCAGCATTTTATAACCAGCTCTGTGACTAAGTGGTTATGTCACATTTCGATTGTGACTGAAGTGTACGCTCTCATCGAGAACACACAACCAAACACTGCAATAAAACCCGCAGATCTCTGTCAGTACCCTCTCTTTCGCTCTGTGTTCACAATGAGTGCCGATACTGTCAGTGACCTGAAACCACTAAATGCCAAGTCCACAGGATATGATATAACTCGCTTATGCAAACCAGGCTGCACTGACGAACCTGCTTCATCAATCTGGAATAAAAACAATGGATTTAAAAACAATCAGACAGAATGATGTAATATCATTTGGGGATTCTTTGTAATTTATTAAATTAGAATTGAAAGCATGAATTCAACTGGCGGGACTTAAATCAAAAGCCCTCGTTTGAAGAAAAGGGGGATCCCTCTACAAAAACGGGCAAAGAGGGACAACGAATGCTGCGTTCTGACCCAATTCCTATCGGAGGTACAGTTTCAGATCCCACAGACTGGATGAGTCATCAGGCGCATTTGCGCACACACACATAAATGGTTCCAACCGCCCCAAAATCAGGTTGAAGGAGTCACAAAACCAAAAAATATGGAAAGCGAAAATAACATGTCTATAGGAAATACATGTTTATCAGATATACCGGAGGGCATGTCTTTGTGGTGATTGGGTATCAAGAAGGTTGGGTGACATTGACGTGAAGAAAGGCAGTCGTAAACATCAAAAGAACATCAATAACCTAATAAACTCTCTTAACAATCACAAAATTGGTAAATCAATAATTATTACTGATAATATCAAAGTGATTATAATTATATATATATATATATAAATAAAAATACTATTAATTTATTAGTTTATTTATAGTAGTAGTATATAGTATATTTGTAATATAGTAAAATATTATAAAAATTAAAATTGTTTTCTGTGTGAATATGTTGTAATATGTAATTTATTCCTGTGACGCAAAGCTGAATTTTCTGCATCATTACTCCAGTCTTCAATGTCAAGTGATCCTTCAGAAATCATTCTAATGTGCTGATTTGCTGCTAAAGAAACATTTCTGATCATTATCAATGTTGAAAACAGTTGCTTCATATTTTTGTGGGAGCTGTGATATTTTTTTCAGGATTCTTTGATGAATAGAAAGTTCAAAAGAACAGCATTTATTTGTGTTTACTGTCTTTTTTGATAAATTTAAAGCAGCTGAATAGTCTTTGACCCCAAAGCTTTTACTGTTTTCCTTCGAAAGAATGAATACTTATACTTGATCTAAAGCCTGTGTTATACTTTCCGCATGCGTGAGTCCGCTAGGGTCCGCTATGGTATGCCTGATGTAAAAATCGTCATCGGAGAGTATGTGCGGACATCCGCGTGCCTCCCATTTTTTGTAACTACAAAAAGTACCAACTGCACATGCGCAGGCTGTGTGAAGAAGCCTGTTGCTACTTGAACCTGTACAATCCATCGATAAAACAATATAAAGACAGCCAGATGTGCAATAACTGTAGGCAATTGTTTGTTCACATGTTTGTTTACGGTTTACTAGCTGATCTACTGGGCATGTATGGAACACGTCCGCGAAGCGGACCATCAGCGTATGCTTTCGGTAGGATAAATACAAGTAGTCCATGCTGTGCGTGTACGCGTCCGAATTGCTCATGCGGAAAATATAACACAGGCTTTAGCCTGAGAATCCCTTTTAGCTTTGCTGATACTGTAGCTTTGCTATTTTACACAAAGAATTTGAAAAGTACAGTAAAGCAACCAAGTTCTTGGAAATGTCCATCATTTCCCTATCCAGCATGTTCTACAGCATTCAAACACACCACACCCACCATTCATTTTACACTCAAGAGCCTGTGACTCACGGTGCTCGGCAGAGTCGTAATGGAAAAATTCAGCATTAAATAACCTTGCAAGAGTGACCGAAGTTCGTTGCATGCTGCCTGAAACACTTGTTTTGTCTGGGACGTAGCTCCTTTTATGTTACTGTTTGGCCCCTGTTGCCTGGAATGCAGGCAAGGTTAAACATACAGGCTGCGTTGTAGGTGGTGGTGGTGTCAACTGAGGATGTGTAGGTGGAAATTTAGCCCCTCGGAGTAGGCAAAGATGAGTCACTGCGAGAGAACTGAAGGTTAAGTCTTGAAGGTGCAGTTTATGCACTATTTTAATTTGCCATAAAGACACAAACAGAAATTTGTTTACTATCCTCGGGTAAAACGCCACTGTAGGAGTGGATAAAAATATAGATCTTAAAAACAGACTTTGCATGACACATAGTCGGCCTCGGTGTTGGGCAAACTCAGAAAATGAAGCTAGCTAACCTTTACACAAAGTAGCTGGGTACAGTACAAGCTAGGGGTGGGCAATATGACCAAAATTTTATATCACGACATGAGTAATTGTATTTCACAGCAACAATATCACAATATAGCTGCTTTTGCTTTAAATAAGGACTTTATGATGTCAAAATGTTCGATACCATAGAAATTTCATGATTCATGTTACCAGTGTCATTATCACAAAAAGATAAATACTAGCCTAAATTAAAAAGAAAACAAAAACTCAAGCTCAATGAAGACAAATAAACAGTCAGCGAATAAATAAGAAAAAGAAACGAATTACAAGCAATAGGACAAACAAACTATAGTAGAAGAATTAAGAAATGCTACATACATTGTATAAAGTGATCAGATGCATAAAAACACATTAAAGTTATAAAAGTGATTTAGTCAAGAGCAGCGAGAGATTTTCTCTCTTTTGTTATTTGATTAACATGAATCACAGACAACAGGAATATTAGACTGCTGTCACTTTAAGAGCTACCCGGATCCAATATACTGTTACACATGTGTTTTCTTTCTCAGCTGTTTGCTTTCACTTAAGACCTAAAAGTACTGTGTTTATGAAGATACTTGGAAAGACTGACATTTTGACACATACAAGTGTGTGTATTTAACTGTTCAAGGTCTATAAAACTGCAAAAATAACTCAATACTCCCAGTTCAATACTCCGGCGCTTTATTAGCACGGTCTTCATGTGCATGTCTCTCTGACAGCACGCGTATATAGGGAAATGAGTTCTCTTTCACTGCTGATTGCATTTCAGCGGCTTAAAATCAATTGTTTTTAAACCACAATGCTTAAAAACACATGCAAATGATTAGTTTCCGTGACCACGTATCACAGCAACGTCACGCGAGCATGTAACTATGATAGAAACAATAGTCCAAAATCTCTACAGACAAATTTCTACTAAATCGTCTACTGGTATATCGCCCACTCTAATACAAAACAAAAACATGCTAAATGCTACAATTAGCCTTCTTTTTGATTGATTCATTCAGATTATGTTTCTATTTTAGTCAGAATGAAACTTACTAACGTTTTGCTAACTCAAAAGACTGATTACTTCATGAATCTAAAAAGTTGACAGACAATACAAATTGTCATAGAAAACATAACATTGCAGCAACATTGCAACAACGTTGTTGCAACACTGTCAATGCTACATAAACAATGTAATAAAGAGAATAAGCAGAAGAAAAAGCAGAAAGTCGCAAAGGCAGTGTAAAGTTTAAACTCTACAGCCTAAATATAATCCATGGCAGAGCAAAGTATGTGTTTGGCTCAGGTCAGCTCACTTTGGTGCTGCTCGTAGCAGATACAAATTGATGCTCATTGTGGCAGCCGTAATGTTTCAGAGCAGGAAACCATTAACATGGCATTACGAGGCGGATGGAGGGCAGGAAATTAAATTCGGCTGTCTTTGAGTAACTGATGTCACAGTTCTCCCTGTGGGTAATTGATTATTACTGCCTTCCGCTGGCTAAGAGCACCGTGGATGTGGGTCAATGGGGAAAACAGAGAGAGGTATGGTGAGCTTGAGTCTGCATGATTCGTTCACTAAACAGTCTGATTCAGATCTCGAATTCAACTCACTTAATCAATCTGGTTGCAACAGTATACAGTTATCTGGATACGAAGTAAAGTTATTAACAATATATACATCAGTCTGTTTCTCACGCAAAGCAAAGTATGGCTTAAGAAGACTTGGAAAAATGGCACAAGAGTTGCAAGGACTGCTTTTATGATACGTTTAGTTTCCTGTGCTATACTTCCCTCCCTGTAGCCACATCTATCTTTTGCAATCTGCCTAGAAGTCAAAGAGGAAGAAGGGATAAGTAGGTCATGATAATCGAGCTAGAGAAATCGCAAATAAAATGCAATCAAAAAATTAAATTAAACTAAAATTGATAAATAAAATGTCAATTATTTTAATGAATTAAAACTGACACAATTACATAGAAATTATATATGACATAACATCTGATTAAAAAAAATATACATTTATGTTATGAGATTTTTTCTCATAAAATATCTAAAAGAAATTATATACATATATCCTTCATAAAATATTAAAATAAACACACAATAAATGATCTATTACAGAAATACCAGTTAAATATATAAATACACACACACACACACAACACTTTGACATCAATTACATTTAAAATGGATAATTTATTGTAATTTATTATATAGGGGTCATATCACCTCAGTGAAAAAATATGGCCAGTGTTATCCTGTTTTCCTCCTCCTCATTTCCTGTCCTCTCTATAATATCATTATCAATAAAACTGGCCAAATAGTGGCAAAAAAAAATAATAAAAATATTACGCAGCCAATAGAGTTTTGACCTTACATAAGGTCATTCACCTACATTTACTACTATACTCAGGGACTTCAACACATCACACAGAATAGAAGCCAAATTGGTACCAATAACCAAACCATTTATACAAAAAAATAGGTTACATAAGCAAACACATGCTGATAACCATATCACATATCAGCCTGACTGCATAAGCAATAGGCAAAATAAAAGAAAGAGCCAAAGTCCAACAGTACTGGAGAATCAGTACTGCAATAAAATAAAAAAATAAAAAAACACTAGCTGTCCAATGAGCACCAAAGCACTGTGCTTATCTTGGCTTAAATGCACAACCCTACTGATCTTACAGCCAATGATTAACACCAGGGTCAATAGCCCACTGCCTGTAAAAGCTTTGCTATCAGCAGGAGATATCACGCAGCCAACTGACACCTCATTGAGATGTGTTGGATCCAACTCTCACTGGCAAACTTTTTACACCAAGAGAGAGAGAGAGTCCACATCCTCTCTTCTGCTTTTTGTGGCCTCACAATCAAAAGCTGTTTTTTGTGTGGGAGAAAAAAAGATAAGAAAACACTTGCACAAGGTTAAATGAGAACATGATGTCCTACCATGCTGTAAAAATGTTTGACACAAAAGGGCGGTGTGCTGTATATGTGGCACATTGTGCAAACATAATTGACAGTGGGAGATCTAATGGTGTTAATGGCGATGTCATTTAAAAATCTCATAAAATGTGTGAAAAGAAAGTGGGACTAAGGTTATATGACAAGCCAGAGGCTGATTGTCAAACATTACGATGAAAGTGGCCAGTATTGTTTAATATGGCCTGGTCGTGACAAAATACGCTCCCATGTTCTGGCTAAATTATGGCCAATATACCATATCTTAATGTAACTTAAAAAAACTTAATGTAACAAATAATAAATGAAATTAATTAAAACTAATGACATTTTACAAAAATCATACATACATAAAATATCTAATTTATATATCATATATATATATCGTTTTATATTTACACTTTTGAGAATTTTGAGTAATATAATATTCATATTATTCAGATAGAATATCAAGAATATGCTGTCAATAAGGATGTAACGGTATGAAAATTTCATATCACGATTATAGTGACCAAAGTTATCACGGTTATCAATATTATCACGGTTTTGTTAAAATTAGATGAAAACGTTCAAAAAGAACTGATACACACACTGAAAACATTTCAATAAGTTTTATATTTGAAAATCAACAAACAACAAATACAATTAGCAGCTATATGCACTTTTTTTTTTAGCAAAAACATTCAATTAACATTAACATGAAGCCCTAATAATAATAATAATAAATCACTTGTGTGTGTATATATATATATATATATATATATATATTTATATACACACACACACAATGTGATTTCCATTTGTGATCATGTGATCTTTGGTTAGGAAATCTTGTGATGCTTTTTAAAGCAAAGTTGGGGTTGATTTCGAGTTCACATACAAACATAAATAGAATAGGCTAATTAAATTTGTCTATTTTAATGTAAGAC
>NW_015505974.1:80256-80493 GCF_001515645.1 Sinocyclocheilus grahami | reverse complement strand
TTTGCAACAACTGATGGAGTACTGAATGCTGCACGCACGCGCAGCGTTGTCAAGATAACATCTGGTCAGTCATTCCCTTCGCCGAGGGAGTTTCAAATGCTTATACGAGACCGTAATACCCTGCGCCCTTCGAAGGGAGTAGGGATGCTCACTTCTGTTTGGAAGTCGCCCCATGTCTCTTGTATCATCCCAGACGCGCTCGCTCTCGTTTCATTCAAATGCAGCTTGCCGTCTTGC
>NW_015505974.1:25484-80068 GCF_001515645.1 Sinocyclocheilus grahami | reverse complement strand
CAATTATTTGCACAGTTAGTTTTGGTATTGAGGTCAAAGTTACCTTGCGTTTGCTATATAACAGTGGGTGGTGGTCACGAAGATGACGGAGCAAATTTGATGCGTTTCCCCCTTTTGCAGCGACTTTCTTCTTGCAAGATCGGCAGACGGGTGACCGTCCTCGATTAAATTGCCTTCAGGACTCTTGTAAAAGCCAAAATACGACCAGACCACCGATTTGGTCCTCTTAGATGGCTGAAAAAAATCTCCCGAGCGCTGTCACTGCCTTCCGCCATTTCGTCTCGTGCAAAAAAAAACAACAACAACAACAACACTGCATTCTGCTTCTGCGGCAGACTGATGCTGGCTGGACAGGATTTACCGCGAGTTTTCAAAATTGCGATAATCAAACACGGTTTTGATGATAATTAAATTTTAAACGGTGATACTAACCGTCAGGGCATTTTATCGTGATTTATCGTAAAACGTAATCGTTACATCCCTAGCTGTCAACTTGTATTTTTTTATATTATTAATATTACACATTTTAATTATAAACAAGTAAAATAAACCAAATAGATAAACACAAAAATCATAATTACAAAATAAATTGTTTAATTTTTATTTTAAAGATTTATTTTTGGCATTTTTGCCTTTGTTATGACAGGACAGTGTAGAGATTACAGGAAGTGAAGTGGGAACAGTGGTAGGAGGTGTGCGATTGAAAGCTCCTCGAGCCGGGATTCGAACTCGGGACACCCGTAGTGCAACGGCGCTATATAACAGTGTGCTGCCCACGAGGCTATTGCCGCCAAAAGCTATTTTATTTTATTTTTTTAAATATATCTTAACTAATTATTAAAAATGATAATAATAATAATAATTAATAGTATTATATAAAACAGGCAACAAATTTGAACAAATTTTATCATGGTGTCTAAAAAACACAGCTAATAACACTATGCTGCAAATGAATAATTATTCTAATAAAAGTAACAATTGGCATGTGTAATTCATATTATTTTTATTTTTGTCCCACCCTGCTGCCTTCCTCAATGCACTTCCACTTATTTTAAGGTGCAGTCAGCACTTCTGTTTCTGATCTCACCCCCTCCACTTCTCTTTCTTCCTCTCTCTCCATCAGCCACTTCTGCTTTAATTTTTAACTCTCTTGCTCAACGTTGGCTGTGCACAGCTGCAACTAAGACAGAGCCAGAATACTGTGGATTTTCCATTTAAGAATGGGACACTGTGAAAAATTGCCTGGTCCAAAGCCTGTGGATTCTGGACTGATCCAAATGGATATTAGCTACAACAGAACATTGCGATTAGTAAGGCACGAACCGCAGTTCATGAAGACAAGACGTGATGGAATGAAATGAGATGAGTTGGCGACACCTCAATTGCTGTCAGATGTGAACTCACAAGAACTACTGCTGTGAAGTAGAATGCTGAACGCTAAAATGGGAAGTAGGTTGGGAAGGGAACAGAAGCTGAGTGGCGGTAACCCTGGTGTTTAAGGTGCACTCAATAATTGAAAAGTGGTGCAGCAATTACTGGAGATTTGCTGGTGTCAAAAGACCTGCTTTGAAATGCTGCGGATATTCTCTCAATCCAAGTACATAATGGAGAGCAGCTCCAAGTATGCTTTAGATCTGTAAATGATCTGACCTGAGTCTCATAGTCTTTATTATCTGTCATAGGAATATTATAGCTGTTTTTCAAATTATGGCCAATAAATATCTTTACCATCCTGCCACCTACCACAATTTGATAAATAATATGTAAATAAATAAAACCGATACAATTATACATATGGCGCGGTAATTTATGGTAATTTAAATACATTAAATTAAAATGATTTTTTAAAATGTATTTGATATTTTATTATATATTTATTAATTTATATATATATTTTAAATTTAAATGATATTTTCCTCATACAATATTAAAATAAATATAAAATATGAGAAATTCTAAAGATAAAATATGAATATTAAAAATATATATATATATATATATATATATATATATATATATATATATATATATATATATATATATATATATATATATATATATATATATATATATATATATATGTAAATATTCATAATTACAATTTGATAATAAATGTAAAGAATTAAAACAGATTGTTTTAATATTAATATTTTATAATATGTTTATCTTGTTTTTATCTTTTCACATTTTATATTATATATATTATATTATTTATATTTATATTACATATAATTTTTTATATTATATTATATTATTATAATATCTAGAATATAATTCCTCATAACATATTTTCTTCAAAAAATATTATTATATAAAAAAATGATATTCAGAAAGGAAAAAAAATCATCTTCAGAAATAAATTAAACTGTTCAATGCTATATAATTTTAATATTTACATAAATTTCATGTATGGACTATAAAAACTGTTCTTGCACTTTCTCGCCTGCTTGTTTTTCTGCTCCCTGCTGAGTGTAATACTGGCAGGCGGGCTGTGTCCCTCGCAGGAGTCTGCTGTGCGTCTTTTCGTATCATTAACCTATTTTAAATCCGCTTTCAAAGAATTAGGCAGTTTTTTAAATATTTACCCCTCTCTGCAACGCTTGCCAAATGACGCACTCAGCTGGCATGGAAGAAAATCATTTCTGCATTACAGTTCTTAATACACAAAACAAATAAGCAGAACCGGTCAGAACATAAAACGCCCTAACTATGAGCCAATAATGAATACCAACTGTTGGATTTAATCCGCAAATCAGTGGATCAAAAAAAAAGAAAACATACAAGTCTCCCTTATTTTTAATCATTTTTCAGAATTGAAGTGGAGCATGAATTCGCTCACTAATCCATGCTTACAAGCTCTCAGCACTGCAGCAAATAGATCGGCCAGAGTGAAAGTTCAGCTGTTTGATTGACAGCTACAGCAGCAGGTGGTGTGGGGTCCAGCAGAGCCTCTGCCCTTCACCAAGCTCTGCCAGAAGTCTCAGCCTCGGCATGCTGCCTCTCAACTCCACCATTACTCCCTAAATCGGACAGACAGTACCTTCACGTCAAATCAGCCTGAGATCAATAGGAGCTGGCGACTCTGTTGTGGCGTACAGTTCAACCTGTTCCTATTACCCTCTTAGAAACACTGTTTCAAAATGCTGACTCAAACGGTATCCGTTTTAATGACACTTCCTTCTCAGACACCTAATTTTAACCAAGTTATAGAACTGTGTGAACCTTTTGTGAAGAAGACAATCCCAGAACGCACAGCAACAAGTTTAAGATGGTTAATCCATTGGCGCAATAGGCTTCTGGGCAGCGCGCTGACATATATCACCGTTGCGCTACAGGCGTCCCGAGTTCGAATCCCAGCTCGTGGACCTTTCCCGATCCCGCCCCACTCTCTCTCCCACTTCACTTCCTGTCGTTATTCAATTGCCCCATCAAAGTAAAACGAAAAATGGCAAAAAGAGAAAAAGATGGTGACGCCATCTTAAAAGAAATTTTGCTCATCTACCTTATTCCTAAATGTGGAATTAAACCTATGGGCGAGATTTGCGGTTCATTAGCCGCTGTACAGAAATAACATGAAGAATATCAACGTGCAGTAAATGGTAAATCTGTTTGCATTACAAACCATTGTGTTCATAATTAAGATAATACAATACAATTATATGGTAAGACACACCAACTTGCAGTATCAAGCAGCAAAACGAGCGGTTTTGTACAGCTAAAAATAGCTGGAAGCAAATGAGACCGGAAACAAGAACCATAAAATTTACAAATGGTCACGCCTATTTTTATGGGAATACAGTGGATAAATAAACTTTTATTTGGTTCTATACTGACTATTATCAATAATAAAATTTATTATTTTACCCAAAGGACCAGTGGATGGACCAAAATTAAATTTCTGGCCATCACTGGTAAGCTGATAATTATTTTATAGCAGATAACTGATAAATGGCTTTAAATTAAATTAAATTAAATGAAACTAAATTAAATTAGACACCATTTTTGTCTAAATAAATAAAAATACACTAAATTTAAATCACTAGTAAACAAATCATTTTAAATTACGCAAATGAATAATTTGAATTATATAAAAATATTTACATCCTATTTAAATAATGATAATAATTATTATTATTATTGATCAATAATAATTTATTGTTTAGCATTTTAAATGATTGAGGACTATTAACTATTACTATTATTATTATTAAGATTATTTCTACATTAACATATTATACATGTAATATTTTGATATTAAATTTGAGATTATATTTAATATTCTGTGACTGGTTAAAGACTACATTTCACAGCATTAATACATTATTAAAGATTAATTACATTTTTAAACATTAATTAAAGAAATCAGTTAAAGAGATTAACTGCTGTTAACTGATGGCAAAGGAAATGAGGAAATGAGCATGAACAATTAAATACCTAATATAGACAGATACTGATAAATGTCAAAATAATAAATTAAAAAGACATCTCTAATCCCTTTCAATAATAATATCCTACATATATATTATACATCCCCAAATTTTAAGTTTATTAAAGTATTTCTCTATTACCTAAGCGTACGTGCAAAATTTTAACTCATTGGAAATCAATACAGCATGTGTCTCCAGATGCACAGTGTGTGGATGCTCTCACGTTTCCTGCACCGCTGGAGAAATGAGGCATTGATGAGCATGCGGAGTGGAGATGATATCGGCGACGAGGAGTCTTGGAGTAGTGTCACCATGTGAAAAGGTCACAGGCTCTTGAGCGCGTCATATCCATAGGTCAACCCCATAAAGCAGAATCTCAAGGCTCTCCTGCGCTTCCTCTCATTTGAGCCGGTGCCAGAGGCGGCAGATTACTGAAAAGAGCTTCCTGCAGATTGATGCATATCAGTTAGGAGAGAAAAAAAAAATCAGGAAGCGAAAATGGTGTGGCATGTCCAGAATGAGCTTTGGGCCTGACACCTGACCCACTGCTGCCTCGAGGGGATCAATGCGGGTCAAGAGAATGATGGGAAAGAAGACCGGCATGAGGAGACGCAGATGTTTTCCAACAGTGGTCTGGAAAAAATGTAGACGCACTTGAGTAAGTAAACATGAGAGAGTCACCTACACTCCATTCCTCCACAATTCTTCCGTCACCTCCTTGAAGGTTAGGTTGAGGTCAAGGAGATCCTCCCTCTGCAACCTAAAATAAGCGCCACTGTTTACATTTGTGCTTTTGCATGGTAATACTGAAGGTGGTCAGGCAGTGGAAACCCATTACTGCATTTCAACCGAAACCCAAGGCTATTTACAGTAAGTCAATAAAAGTTTCCAGTGTTAAAAAGGGATGCAGCAGACCAGAGTGGGCGTAAAACAACTTTTAATCATTTTAATCTTGGCCTTACGACAATGACCACAAGTTACAGAACAATGCATGCAAAAGAGGACTTCCCCGTCCCAAAGTTGGTTCAACAATACAGTAATTTCAAATTCAAACAGTTCTTCCTGTGGTATCTGATTCAACAAGGCCTCCTGTTGAGTGACCTCCATAATGGCTTCACTTACTTGAGGTCATCACTTGGCCTGATGACCCCTTTTTAACCTCAACAATACTCAACACGTTTTTTCACAATGGGGTGATACACTAATACAAACATAGACACATGGCAGCAATACAGATGGCCTGTTGGGTCAGGGCTATCTTTCTGTGATGTTTGTATGCAAATTTTTGCACCTCATTCAAACATGGCCCACATATCTACGTCACTGTGTGGGAAGATTTGCATAACACCACTTAAATCTATACGCAAAGAAAGAAGGCGTAACTTTTATTCTCGCTATAGTATTGTTGCTGCTGCCGCCGCCATGTTGTGGAGACACTGTGTGTTTCAAAATATGGTAAGGGGCGTAACATTTCCGTCACATCAGTGTTCATTTCGTCAAAGAAGACGACGATGAAAAATATTCGTTAACAAACATTTTTTCTGTGACTAAGACGAGACATTGATGAGCTAAAACTAATATCTGATGATAAAAACTATGACGAAATTTATGCCACGTCTTCGTTAACAAGACGAGACGGGACTATAATGTTATTTGAGGACTGCCGGACATTCAAAATACATCTAATAGGCTACGGTCTTGTCCTTCAAAATGTGCGTCCCTGTCGTTGGATTGCAATCGGATAAGGGGCGTTTGCATATTTAGTCTCAGTATGGCAGCCGCGGTGGATTGATAGGCTATCAAAATGCGAACTAGCGATCTGAAACAACGGCCTCAGCACCCGAAGGGTTAGGGATAAGGTGACAAGACGTCCCGTTTTTCCCGGGAGTCACAATTCATTGTCGATTAACTTAAAACTTAGTGAAGGCGGGATAGGCGGAATCGCGCTGATAGAAGTGCTCTCTCTCACGCACGCTCCACTTCTTCAGTTCTCATATACAGCGCGCGATCAGTTCTCAAATACACACACAGCAGTCCAAATGTCTATCATGTAGAGTATCTCACGTAAATACAATCGGTTATGGATTAAGTGAACGTAAACAGGTGGGTGAAAACTGAAAGTGTGTTAGTATTACATGCATGCCTTCCGTCTTAAATGGACAGCATTCCTAATTAAGTACCTATCCGTGTCATTAATGTTAACCAACAAATGATGTTAAATAAATATGTTAAGTAAACCTACTGTATCTGAAAAAATAGTTTAATTTGTATCTCTCATATTTGTCATATTCTGCTTCTTTGTCAAAAATAATAAATGATATTTATTGTATATGAACAACTATAATTTTTATAAGTTGCTCCCTTTTCACTACTGTTAAAGGGATAGTTCACCCCAAAATTTAAATTGTCATCATTTATTCAAGTTTTTCCAAATTCAATCCTTGATTCAAATTTCTCATAAGCTTAATTGATTTGGTCTAAAGAGAGAAGAATTAATTACTATTTTTGTTTGAAGACTACATATAAAATAGCTACCAAAATAAACGGTAACTGCAGTTTGACTAAAAGTAATGACAAAGTAATGGCTAAAAGTTGACAAAAATGCAATGACTTTTCGTCGACTAAAACTAGACTAAAACTATGAAAGACTCAAATGACTAAAATGTGAAAGACTATTAAGCATTTGGTCTCAAGATAAAGACTAAATCTTTTGATGCCTTTCAAAATGAACACTGTGTCACATGCTTGAGGTATTCTGCCAATCACAATGCACTGGATAGCTGGCTAATCAGAGCACACTGCGCTTTTTAGAATAATGCGTTTTGTAAAAATTGACGCATTTCAGAAAGGCGGGGCAGAGAGGAGCAACAATAATGTACGGTATGTGGAAAATAATGTGTTTTTTGAACCTTAAACCACGCAAATACATTGCATTACACCAAAAAAAATTTCCTCCCCGTTTTTTTCTTTCTTCATAACTACCCTTAAAATTTTGAAAGGATGGACTGTGCCATACTACTGCAATGAAATGCCCAAGTCATTTTAATATTGGTGTTTCGGTTTCTTTTAGGACTAATTAATCTAATTTGTATGTATATTTATTTATTTATATGTATGGCTTTTATGAGTGTGCATGTAGATGGATATAGCTGCATTTCCACGAGAGATACGAAATGTCGTTATATGCTACATGCAATGACAATAAAGGTATTCAAAATAATGTTCTTTTTAGCAAGGTTATACAACCCCTTTAAAACTTGTTACAATTATAAAACTTAATTACAATAACTTTAAATAATTCTATTATATATATATATATATATATATATATATATATATATATATATTTTACTTTTGTTAGTATTATAATAATAAACTAAAATAATTATTTTATATATTAAATATAAAATATATTAAATAATTTATATATTACTTATACATTATTAGTAATAGTAGTAATAAAAATAACAATCAGTGTCAATCTGTAAAAATTATAATAAATTTGTATTCATTTTCAAATATTTCAAAACAATTAATTAAGAATTATGTATTATTTTAAATATTATAAAATAAATCTAACAAATTTAAAATGATTTTAATTTTAAAATAAAGTCATATTCATACAAAAAGTTGTTGAAACTGCAAGAATGACAATAGTCTTGGTAGCATCAAGAATCAATGAGAAAATGCATAATAAATAATTTTAAAATATTTTAAAATAAATATTAAAAATACATATTCAAAATGATAATTTCTTTTAATGATCATTTAAAAAAATTATAAATCATAATTCAGATAGACTGAAAATGTTGGCGGGACAAGCAGAAATCTGATTAACTGTCCAGAAGGAAAAGGACATCACCTGCATGCTAAACACAACATGCTAAAACCCTGTCAGCATCTCTAAAATCATCCACTGCCACTGTTGTTGGATTGACCATCCTACCATCTCTATAACACAGAGTGGTAATTTGAAAGCATATAGTTTGTCTAGCCAGATTTTAGTAGTAATGATTACCCGTGTCTATACTTCATGCAATTGTATGCATGATGTAAACCCTCCATTACATATAATATACAGTATTTATATATGAGCCTCAGACTCCCAAGTTAAGCCTCAACACATCAGGCTGAGCAAAAGTAAGAAAACGAGGTCAGTGTCAACTCTCCAAGACACAGAGAGAACATATGACTTCCACCATGCCAGTCACTTCTAGGGATGCACATCCTGTAATTTGATTCTGGCTAATCCGATTGATCCATGCAAAATCAGGAACATCAGTGAAGCGCTTGTTAAGCGTGTTTCCTAACTCATTGCCCTCACATGAGGTAGTCTGAAAATAGCACAAAGAGAAAGTGGCAGAGTGAGTGGGATGAATGCAGTCTTCATGAGAGATGAGAGAAGCGGAGGTGAAGCAAGCAACCAATTTTCCCCCCAGCAGCGGCGCAGGTTTCTAAAAATACAATCAGGCAATGGCCAGCATAGAAGGGATAATGAGATTTCAGACGGCTGTAGTGTCTGAATATGCTAAGTCAAGGTCTGGAAGGATATCACGAGTCAGGGGGTCAGGAAGATAAAAAGGTATTAGAAATTGGAGTCGTTGGTAGTTTTGTTAAATTACCCAATCATTTTGCATGTTTCGAAACTGTGAATAGTAAAATACATAGTCTTTTTCTGATGTGGGAGGACTGTTATTTCCAAATAAGCCCTAGCTATACAATGTTATTGAGGTGTAGCTTTTCAGAATCAGGCATCTTACCAGATGTAAAAATCCAGATATTGGGGAAAATATGTATCTACATATTTTTTTCTCCCAATATCTGTATTTTCTACTTGATATGATACAGTATATAATAAACATTCTGTGCTAATGGTGATTTAGCTTCCGGGCCGGATGGAAAAGAGGCCCCACACTGGCGACCAATAACCTGCCTGGTCATCGCATACACCATATAACCATCATATGTCAATAATTAGTCTCATATATGCAAAATACCTCAGCATTTGGGCTGCTGGTGCAGTGGAATATTCATTTAGTGTTAATCCAAAGTAAAGGTACACTTTTCAACACTGTAAATGGCATAAAATATACAGATTCTGTAATTTTGTGTCTAAATAAATTGACAATAAATTGCTAAAAACTAAATTAATAATTTCAAATGCTACAAATGAATTTAGGCTTCACAACATTACAATGAACAGTATGAAAAATAGATATACATTTTTAGAATAGCTAAAGACAACATTTACTCAAAAATATTAACTAAATTTATTTGGGATAATCAAATTGTCTCTTAGTATCTTAGTGATGAATGACTGTCTGCAATTCATTCTTAAAGGGAAAGTTCACCCAAAAATTACAATTCTGTCATTAATTACTCACCCTCATGTCGTTCCAAACCTGTAAGACCTGTCAGAACACAAAATAAGATATTTTTCATAAAATCCATGAGCTTTCTGACCCTGCATAGACACCAACGCAACTACCACATTTAAGGCCCAGAAAGGGAGTAAGGACATCGTTAAAACAGTCCATGTGAAGAAATGGTTGAATAAAGTCTTTTTTTTTTTCTTTGCAGACAAAAGTTGTATTCTCTTAGCTTCATAAAATTACGGTTGAACCACAGATGTCACATGGACTATTTTAACAATGTACTTACTACCGAATGTGGTAGTTGTGTTGCTGTCTATGCAGGGTCAGAAAACAAAAATATCTTAATCTGTGTTCCGAAGATGAAAGAAGCCCTTACATGTTTGGAACGACATGAGAGTGAGTAATTAATGACAGAATTTTCATTTTTGGATGAACTATCCCTTTAATCGTCCAGTATGAACAAGATGGTTAGCATGCAAACACTGAATAATACACAATGTATGAATTACTTCAAAGCAACAAAAAATACATTAATCCCTTCCTGTACACCAGGCTAAACTTCACATCACATTGTAGAGCTTTTCATTTTTTTTGGTTACACAAACTGGTGTAATTCATTTTGAATTACTGCTTGCTATCAGGCTTAAAAACAGCTAAACAAGTCACTTACAAACATCAGAAAGCAATGCAGGTAAATTCACAAATACACGGAAACAAGAGGGTCACTGTGTGGGATTTAATTTAAGCTAAACCCCATTGCTACACAAATGCTGGATAATCTGCTTTTGAACTGGGTAATACCAAATCGACCGCAAAGTATCTGTGGGAAACTGCGACACACAATGAGCTTGTCGCTAATTGCGAGCCAGCAAGACAACAGGAATGCTACCATATAACTCGGAATCCACTGCAGGATTTCATTGGTTTTCATCTTTAAAAATGGTTAAACTTTACTCGATTTAAAAAAAAAAACAAAAAAAAGACTTTTTTTGTATAAATTCCTTTTACAATTATGGGTTGCATTAAAATCAGCTTGCGAAAACAATGTCACGCCAAGGAAATGCATTTAAAGCAGTGTTTGAGGGGTTAAAAGGTCATGTGTAAACAGACTTTAACGCACTTTGAGATAAGGACTACACTGACCTCAATCTCTTAACACGCAGGATTTCATTGGTTTTCATCTTTAAAAATGGTTAAACTTTACTCGATTTAAAAAAAAACAAACAAACAAAAAGACTTTTTTTGTATAAATTCCTTTTACAATTATGGGTTGCATTAAAATCAGCTTGCGAAAACAATGTCACGCCAAGGAAATGCATTTAAAGCAGTGTTTGAGGGGTTAAAAGGTCATGTGTAAACAGACTTTAACGCACTTTGAGATAAGGACTACACTGACCTCAATCTCTTAACACTGCATATTTGGAAAGTGTTTGAGATAGACGTGAATAATGCGGTTGGCGTAGTCACTGCTCTCGCACGAGGAGGCCCTGTGAGGAATGTGGAGCTTTATGGTTAAGTGCACCTTAGCTGGGCCTTGCCTCCTTTCAAAGTTCCCGTCAAAGCCCCCATGGCCCAGTTCAACCCAAAGACTTCCCCTCATCTTCAAGGGAGTAGGTGTGAGGGGTTAGAGGGGACAGAGCATGAGTAATGCTAACACATTTCCCAGAGGCAAGGAAGAATGCTGTGACTTGTGCGGGGTTAAGCCTTTAAGGCCCGGCCGGGTCAGCAGAGAGGCGCCTGACAGCCCTCGCAGGTCTGTGGCTGGAGGTGGATGTTGGGGCTTAGAGGAGAGGAGGAAGGGGCGCCAGGGAGAGCGGGACAAGAGGGGTTGAGGTTCAAAGGGTCACGGACATTCCCCACGTGTTTCATTGTGAGCTGCCGAGGCGTGCTTGTGGTGAGAGAAAGGAAAACAGAGTTGGAAAGGGTTGGTGTGAGAGAAAGAGGCAGGGAGGGCCATGGTGTAAGACTTCAGGAAAAACAAACAGGAAAAGAGTGTAAAAAGTATAATAGAAGGTAAGTGTACAAAGGTCATTCTTAAAAAAAATTATGGATTTCTGACTTTAAAAAATGCTTACATATTCAGTTCAGGTCCGTTTTCATCTGGAAAAGCCTATAAAAATGTTGAAAATTTTTCAAATGAAAATTTTAATAAAGGTAGCTCTTCCTTCTCTTCCTTAAATGAAAATAAAAAAAATAAATAAAAAAAAAGCAAAATGAAACAAAAAACAAAAAAACAAAAATCAAAAAGCAAATCAAAACAGGTGTATCAGATGAAGGGAACAATGTGTTTTTCAGGCACCTGGCAATTAAAAATATTTATTTTATTTTTTTTAAACGAACAAAATAATACAGTCAAAACAAATGACCAAAAAAACAACAACATCCGAAAAAAAGTGGTATGTCAAATGAAGGGGAAAGGTATTTCTTTAGACACCTGGCAAATTAAAAATACTGTTTTAAAGAGATAGTTCACCCCAAAAAATTTATTCTGTCATTCATTACTCCCCCTCATATTATAGAGTAGGTACTTTGAGTTATTTTAAAAAGTATTTTTAAAAAGTTTGTCTATGTATTGATGCTTTAATAAGGTTTCTTGAATATTTTAAATATTTTTCATAACTGAAAAGTTATAGGAGTGTTATGTTTGTTACCATATTTTTACAAGGACCCAGAAGAGAGAGCAATACAATACAAAAAGACTGCAACAGCTACAAGAGCTCTGGGAGAAGAAGGGAAACATTTGAATCAGGAAGAGTGAGATAGAGTGAACAAGATGGGAGAGATGGGAGAGAACGCTGGTTTAGGAATAGAACTGAATGACTTCCTAACAGGTGGGCCAGGGGGGTGCAACTTACCCTCTAACCTTGACCAGCATTGAGTTTCAGCTGTACCTCCGGAGCCCATGACCCTCCTGTACTCTCACTCAGAGAAAGCTGATTTGTTTTCTTACCCGTTCATTTCAAACACTCATGCCAAGCAAGAAAAACAAATCTTTTTATCCAAGCCCGAGCTTGATTTTCCCAACAAACCCAACCAAAACTCACCTCTTCACCACCTAAAAATAAAACTTCCACAACAAATTAACCAAGAGTTTGTGTAGGTTGATTTTTTGTTTAGTTTTCATAGCTGTTTTTGAGCTTAGAAAAATTAGCTCATTTTTTCCCTTAAGTGAAAAGCGATGTTTTGATAGCTCATCCTACGCAGTTCACAGAGGCGCTTCCACCTTCTATTCATGCTGCGTTAAAAATAACTCATACAGGTGAAGAGGAAAGCGACAATAAAATGGAGCATCAAAATAAATCATGAAACCGCGCATGCAGCACCTCTGTATTAAAGCACAGGATCATGGAGGGATGACCTGTGTTTTTAATTGCTGTTTTTACAGAGGTTCCACAGCTCTGAAGAGGCCATACTGTAGCTGTGGTGTTAAAAATACATGTACACAAACAAACACTTTACTGCATAAAAGTGCTCATAATGCACAAACCTGTTGTTTTGAGAAGTGTATATTTAGCATCATATAAAGGATTGAGTAGGAATTCAAAAGTATTGAGCAGTTAATATGTTCTTTCATTGCGGTGGTTCAATGCTGCCTTGACAATTTTATTAAGCTTTGCGTGTCCTGTAAAAATGCTGAAATATGAAATATAACTGTTTCTAGTATGCTTTTAAATGTCTGGAAATCTCATAACTGTTACATTAAAATTTTTATAATTTTATTTTATAAAAATAAACAAAACATAAAATGTTAGTTTATATGATGTTTTAATTGAATATTTAAAAAAAAAAATCATGACTGAAAAGTCATAGGAGTGTTGTTTTTAAAATAAATAAAATAAAATACATTTCAAAAGTCTGGGGTCATTTTGGATTTTTAAAAGGAATTAATACTTCTATCCAGCAAGTAAAAACAGTGAAGACATTTATAAATATACAACAAATGTCAATTTAAAAATAAATACTGTTCTTTTTGAATCCTGAAAAAAAGTCCACAAACATATTAAGCAACACAACCGTTGAACAACATTGATATTAATGATAAATTGATTTAACATTTATAATAAAAAAGATTACATAAATGATATTAAAAGAGAAAAGTATGTTTAAATTGTAATAATATTAATGTTTTTGCTGTATTTTGGATCAAATAAATGCAGCCTTGGTGAACAAGAGACTTCAAAAACATTTTTAAAAAACTAAAAACTTAAGAACCCCAACTATTTGAATGATAGGGAAAACATACAAAAGAAAACGTACCACTGAAAAGTGCCACTAATCATCATTTCCAAACATTTAGAGTAAATAAATTAAATTTAAAAAAATTAACAAAAAATAAACGAAACATTTTTAAAATGTATTCAGTTAAATAAAAACAAATAATACAAAAAAACATACATTAAAAAATTCTTATACAATTATAATTTTACAGTTCTGCTGTAAATAATATCTGAATGGAAGAGATGGTGTAGATGGACAGCACAGTGAGTGAAATGCAGGACAGCAGCTCACCATTTGCTTTTGAAGTGTCCCTGTTACCTGCAATAGTACAGGCCCACTATTTTTAGAATCAATGTCAACGGACTGTCAGCATATTTTAAAAGCTATACCCCTCCGGGCCACCATATACCCTTGAGAGAGCTCATGGAGAGAGAGAGAGAGAGAGAGAGAGAGAGAGAGAGAGAGAAAAAAATGTCAAGTGAGAGAAGTAAAACAGACTCTAAGCCAGATTTTGATAAGGTCCTTTCAACTCTACACTTAATGTGACGGTGCTCCGGTTTGACAGGTACTTAAGATGAGGTCTGGACTGTTTAGGAACCATCTGCTTTAACGGAGGAAGTGAGATCAGCCATTAAGTTAAAGTGCCAGTGTGATTTAATGGATGGAACTGCTCTATTCTAGAACAGGGGTCAATAGCCTTTGGTGGAACTCGCAGATAAAACAGATGAATGAGATGAAAGGGATGGATGAAAAACAACATTTAATGGAGAAAAAAGAAAGGAAGAGGGGCAGACGGACACAATGGGCAAGAAACCAGATGAAATATTAAGGCGGACACACTGAGTTCTGGGTGCGCCCTACACTGAATAAGTGATGAACCTGCCCGGGTTCCTGTGTCTTTGATGTGCGAGCGCCTGTTTGTCTGCCGGAGTCCCCGTCTGAGGTCCCTGGGTCAGCGCTGGGGATTATGGGCCGGATGAGACTTTTGCATTGACCTATTCTATTATCTGTGCTTTCAGGAGAATCCAGAAAATGTGCAATAACGCCAGTGCTCATGCCGCCCACATAACAACAGGAAATCTGCGATAACACGACTGCGGTTGCATAACCATAACACATATTTCAACACTTTACCACCTACATTTCAGCAATGACAAGGTGTAATGTATGTTTCACCGTATAGGTAGAGTAAACAGCTCGAAAATGCACAAACAATGCATCGGATGTCTCCCAATGCAATGCGATTCAAATCAATGAGCACTTCCTGCTGAAGGCTCTTGTTTTTTTTTGCTTGAGAATGGCAAGTCACTCTCTCTCTGTGTAAGGCTATCTTTCTCAAAGCTCTCCCGGTGGAAAGTGAACCTTCCCCTGGGCCATTCTATCTTTAGCGATTAACTTCCGTCATGTCACGTCTTGTCACCGGAGCCGGTGGCAGGCCTTCAAGCTGGTATCCACACCTCGCGGCCACCTAATCTCCTGCTCTTTACAACACAGGAAGAGGCTCTTTGCCTGCTTCCTGTCTGTCACCCTTACAAACAACCTTCAGAAACGTAATACCAGGTGGTGCGCACACATTTACAGACCCTCAAACAAACATGCACACACTGAGTTGCATGTATAATTTAATAATCTATAGAATATATTAAATAAAAACAGTTCAGCAATATTAGGTATCATCTTAATTAGTTCACCTGTTAATTTATTTAAATTTAAATAATCGCCTACTAATTTTAAATTTGCAATAATTAAAAAAAAAATTATATGTATATACACTTTGCTTATAGGACACAAAATATATGTCTTTAATTACTATGTACTAACATTTAAATTAATCATTTGATATAATGCAATTATTGTTTACATACATGCTTTACATTGTACTTTTATGAAAAAAAAAATACCTGTATGCAATTACATCTATATTTAATTTCTGTAAATACATCTAAAATTTTTGCAATACAAACACATTGTACCAAACAACTTTTTTGGTATACATTATGGTATAATGTAAAGTGGGACCTATTTACATTGTACAAAAATTTGATAATTCATCCTTGTGGAGCTTCAAGGATAATTACATTTGACCATATAAAGAGCAAAAATTACTTTCCGTTTATTTTAGAATCCGAAGAATTATTGTAAATACTGATATAGTGGTATGTCATAAAATTACAATTATTCATAATACAAATTATTAATTCTGTATTGTGCTTAATTAAAATAATATAGTAAACAAAACTATATTATTATTATTATTGTAGTAGTATTAGTAGTAGTAATTCATTAAATGAATTATTTAGCCAATTTTTTACTAATGCTAACAATTATGAAGCTGTCCTGTAGATATTTTTGTTAAAAATATTTTTTAAATATTTTTTTACCTTATACATCAATTATCAACTACAGTACCTCATCAGGTGATACAAGATTCAATATAGTGATATTTTTGTAATTGGATTGCAACCAACTCAATATTTTTTGCACTGTTCAAATGTTCAAAGAAACAAACATGTTCATACAAGTGAGAAAAGGTATAAATATATTGATAGAATATTTTTTAATAAAAACATGTAATAATTTTTTTTTGTGCAGCTTTTATTGATAGTAGAACGTTTGTATGAACTGACTAAGCGGTGGGAGTGGGATACAAAAATTTGACGCAACTATCCACCAGACCTAGTAGTTCTTTGACGCACGCTAATACTTGTCTGTGACTTGAGTGCTCTCGGATCATTTGGGTCGTGGTCCTTTCGTTGCTATTCAGATGCCTCTGGAATTTCTAGTGTCGCCTATGCATAGCAGATCTAATGCATCAGGGAGTCAACAAGGACGAAAATGCTGAAGAGTTCCACCAATTGTAGACCGCATCACTGCATGCACATGCACACACACACACTCAAACCGAAAGGAATCCAGAGAGAGTCAGTCAAGAGGAAGTGATGCCAGGAAGCATCACACAAAAAGGCGCCACGGGTCATACTTCTCTTTGCCGTCCACTTCCTCCTGTCTCTGCTCCCACGCACGAAAGGCAGGGAAGCAGAATGAGGAAACTCTGCCCTACGGGACTGTGGGATGCTCAGGGAAAGATAATGACAGGGTTGCCCTGTAAATGTACCTTGACAGGTCCGATTCGGAAAGGCGGCCTGGACTGAAATGAGCCAACGTTGTTAAGTGTGAATGGAAAAAGTGAATGTGTGCACTATGGCTAATTTTTACTAGTCAACTTGTCATCCAGAAGAGCAGTTGACTAGTCAGTGGGTTAATGTTTACCTTATGTGAATGACTCACCATGTGCCATGCAGCCTTTTTTGTTTTTGGCAAGAGGTGGTTCACCCAATATAGTTTGATTCACAAACAAATGACTACTATGAGCGGATTCCTTTAATGACTAGGTCAAAAAGACTGGTTCAAAACAGTCCGAAACACTATCCTGTGTAATTTACAGCATTAGCAGAGAGCAAATGTCTTTCATATCTCATCATAACAACTGAAATACACTGAATTATACAGAATCCGATCAAACTGAATTTAAATCGGAACTGAATTTGATGCTTGTGAATCAGAATCAAATCCAGATGCGATTTGCAAAAGCATGAATGTGGTTAAAGCTGCATAGCAACACTAGCTGGGACTGAAGTCACATGATCAACAACTAGTCAACACAACTCACAATATCCAGTGAGTCTAGTGGCAGAACTAATCGACTAGTCAATGAATGTGCAGGCGTCCAAACTGAACAATTGTTTTCTCTATGCAGTACAGTAGGTACAGATAAAAGGGACAAATGGAAGAGAGGGAGAGAGCTGAAGTCACAGTGTGGAGGAGTCTATTATTAGTCTATGGCTCCAGTGGCAAAGTGAGGTCACATCAGAGCCCAGCTTTAGGCACGTGTGTGTGCTCGGTATGTTTTTGCTGTCACACTCGAGCTACTCTAGAAAGCCAGAATCAGTGCGCTCAAAAAAAATACATAAAAAAAGAGAGGGAGAGAAAGGGCCAGGGAAAGAGTCTTCCTGTAAACACGCAAGGCACACACAGTCTGTTGTGTGCCGTCTCACAGCATTTCCTCAATCCGCTTGTAAAGAAGAAAGCACAGCATTTTGCACGGAAGCATGAGGACATTCCCATAATTCGGATCAGAACACGGCACGCAGTAAATAAGAAAGGTTTGGAGAGCTGCTGGCCACACAAACAACGCTTGTTGGGCTGAATATATTAAAGTCCCAAAATTTATTATTTTTTTGTTTGTTTGTTTTTTTTTTAAACCTGCTACTGTAATAGTAATCATCTACCTTATTCTGTATAATTATACAGTTGGGTTAAAAAATCTGAGGCCACAAGCGCAAATGCTTCTGTTTTGCATTTTTTTAACTGAATATATTTATATAAAATATTATTACTAGTATTATATAATATATATTAAAATTAAATTTGAAATTACATTATATTTAATAAAAAAATAGTTAATTTTAATGTAAAAAAAGTAAAAAATTAACATGAATTTAAAAATTATATTTAAAATACATTTATTTTCATAAATTATAGTATCAGAATCAGAATAGCGATTTTAGTAAAAAACTTGGTGAAAAAATAACATGCATTTAATAATTATATTTAATATAAATATATTGAATTTTTGACCAATTAAATACTGACAGCAATTTAATAATTACATTCAATATACATTTATTTTTCATTACAAATTATATATCAGAATAGCAATTTGAGTGAAAACCTGGTGAAAAATTTACATGTATTTAAAAATTGTATTTAATATAAATATTGAATTTTTGACAAATTATAGTATCCGAATAATTTTTATAATTAGCAATAATTAGCCATTTGAGTGAAAGTTTAGCAAAAAAGAACAAATGTATCATTATATTTAATATAAATACATTTAATTTTTCATTACAAATGATAGAATCAAAATAGCAATTTGAGGGAAAACAATTAACACTGACAACAATTTAATAATTACATTACATAATTTATTACAAATTATTTATCAGAATAGCAATTTGAGAGAACACCATAAAGTGTAAAATTACCACAAATGTAATAATTTCTACAGATTTTGTCTTCCTTTTCCTTTCATGGCAGCATGCCAGATTTTCAATGTGGTCTCTGGTTTTTAAACCCCACTGTATTAGAACGTGAATGACATTTGCCAGAGAACAGAAGTGGATAGAGTAGACAAAACCATAATAATGTTAAAAATACTGATGAGATGAGGAGTGATTATTTAAAAAAAATAAAAATAAAATACACATGACAAAGAGTGTCAGTGACTGCAGTGACAGCACACTGTTCAGTGAGGGCTCAACATTAGCTGGCCTATATCTCCCCCTAGTGCTTGGACTGAAACCGTTCTGATTACATTAATCAGTTCCTGTCAGAGTTAAAATCTTACCGCTGTGGAGAAAAGAACACGTCCCACTTCAACCACCTGAGGGTCACCAGACTGAGTATCAGCAACAATGGGATTAATCTAAGGAAATCAGAGTATTGACGTCAACAAGTGATTAATACAAACATGAAAGTAGTGTGCACGTCACAGAGATAACACACTGACTGAAAAGTACTGGATTGATCTACACTACAGCATTGACGCTGTACCGACCCCCAAGTGTAAAATCAGTACTGTTAGTGAAACACATGGGTATTGTGTGGCCACTGACCTCTATTGTACCATTCTGAGCATTGTGTCGGTGAGGTGATCGAGGGTAAATGTCCATCAGGTGTGGAAGGGGATCTGGAGTGACTCGTTTGCTGTGCCTGCTCAACAGATCTCTGTAATTCAGCGAATCGAAGTTGGTCTTCCACATCAGAACCTGAAACCCAGACCATCACAAGCATGAGTGACATCAGCCTGATAGCGATCGGAAGGTAAAACAATCATTAGGTCACGATTACCTGAGAATCAGCCCCTCCTGAAGCAAACAGACCTCCGTCTCGAGAAAACACCACAGCCAGCACTGGACCCTGAGAGCAGGGGGGAAAAGACACTTTAGGGCTTTTCCTATAAGGGTGGGATGTTTAATACAGGTCTATAACACAAAATACACATAAAACTGAAGGAATTGTTCACCAGAAATTAAAACATGCTCATATCATTCTAAAAATGTCTGCTGTGATTTTTTCAGAAACACTTTACAATAACATCCAATTAGTTAATGTTAGTTACTGCATCAACTAACGTACTGTAAACATTTGTAACAGTATTTATTCATCTTTGGTAATGTTAGTTAATAAAAATCACTAAATAAAATTAACAGATACAACTTTTGATTTTAATGTATCAGTGAATGTTCAATTTCATATTAACTTAAATTATTAAGACTAATAAATGCTTTAGAAGTATTTTTCTTTTTTTTAGTTTATGGTAAGTAATGTAGTTAACCAATATTTACAATAAAAAAACCTGTTAATTTTATTGTCATTTTATTTAGATTGTTTTATTATTATGCGACTCTTGCCATAAAATGACAGTTTATGATAATGACTGTAAAGCTCCAAAACTGTACAAAAATAAATACAATTAAAGATTATTTATGTTGAAAACTGTCTTCAGCTTTACCATAGACATTATGAACAGTAACATAAAAAAGCGAAACATAACGGATCAAATATTACCTGTCAAATTATATAGCATTTATAAAAATACAAGAATTTAGGAATGAATTTTAAAAAGTGAATATTTATTTTGAATTCTTAATACCAAAATTATATGTGAAATATTTTCAATTAAAATAAAATTCATTAATTTAAAAAAATGGAAACAAAATCATAATGTTAACTGTTTGGCAAGAACTGTGTACATATCATTTTTTTCCTACAGAAAAAGCAGAATGTTTCTTTGAAATGGCATGAGGGTAGCAACAGAATTGACATTTTTTTGGATGAATTCCTAATTGTTCCAGTTGGGATTCAAATTCTTCACTATTAGCAAGAGAGAGACACCTTGTGGCCGTGAAGCGTGTAAATGAGCCTCCCCTCCAGGAGGTCTAAGATCTTCATTGTACTGTCACTTGAACCACTGATCAGATAGTTTCCAGATGGATGAAAGGAAAAGCAGTTGACCCCTGCACTATGAACTGCAAGACAAATGCAAGTTAAAAGCTTGAAAACAAGACTAGTCCTTGACTCTATTAAAAATAAATGACCATGTGAAAAACTCTTTTCTACTACCTCTGTAATGTTGTATTAACTTGTTTGTACGAATATCCCAGATTTTTAATGTGTTATCCGCTCCTGAGGATGCAATGCACGTGCCACTGGAATTGAAGTCCACAAATGTTGCTGACCTAAACAGACAATTTGAAATATCAGTTAGCTTGAACCCAAAAAAACAAAGATTTGGAAAAAACAACAATGCTCAATTCTCACCCTCCGTAGTCTGTGAAGATGTTGATGCACTGACGTGAGGATGTATCCCAGAGGCGAACCGTCCTATCATCACCACAAGAAGCAACAAGACGACCATCTGGTGAAAACCTGACAGGACCAGACCAAGTGACAATGAGAAAAATCCCACTTTATGCGACAAACCAGAAAGGTTACACACACAGTCTCATACCTCGCACAGCGCACCCAGTTGGTGTGTCCATTGAGAGAATAGAGGAATTTCTTCCGTTCGACACCCCACACTTTCACAGACTTGTCATCTGAACCCGTGACCAGCCTTTGGCCATCGCTGGAGAACTGAACGCTTCGAACGCTCGCTGTATGGGCTTTGAACACAGTCGACTCGCCCTTTCTGTAACACACATGTAGTGTAACGCATTAAGATACAAATAACACTGAAACTCGAAAGTGGGCATCTGTTCACACTCACATGCTGGGCGTCCACAGTCGAACTGTTTGATCTCTGGATGAAGATGCCACCAAGGAACCACTTGGAGAAAAATGGACACCTGTAATGATATCTGTGTGACCCACAAACCTGAATGCTCTGGCTTTAGGAGTGAGGTTCCAGATCATAAGGTTCTTGTCACAGGATCCAGTAGCTGCAAGAGAAGTTGCAAGCGGATAAACTGGGATGTTCTCAGATGGGGAAAAAAGAAGACAAATATGACATACCAAGCTGTTTATTGTTGGGGCTGAAGTCGGCACAGGAAACAACATCTTTGTGACCTTTAAAATGTCTCTCAAGCGTGGGATCCTCCTGAAAATAAAAAGACATCATAGAAGAATAAGGTGTAAAAAATTAAGTCCAAAAGTCTGACAGAATTAGAATGTTATTTTTATTGAATTTTTTTGTTTACATGCAATTTTCATGTGAGTGAATATACATAAAACATTTTTTACAGTTTTTTTATATAGGTATGTAGATACATATGTAGTGTTGGGGAGGTTACTTTGGAAATGTAATAGGTTACAGATTACAAGTTACCTTACTTAAAATGTAATAAGTAGTGTAACTTTTAAATTACTTTATAAAAGTAATGTAACTGATCACATTTGATTACTTTTATAAATGTGTTTAATGTTTTCAACTGTTAATCATTTTCAAACATATAAACCAGGCAGGGTTAACCTTACAGTACTCAACACTGATTACTGTCAGACTTTCAAAATACTTCAACACTTGAATTAAGATTATAATATTTTTACATGGTGTTTACACATAAATGTATCTTAGCAGTGTGGAGGATACAACCACCCTACAATGATAAAAATCCATTCCCTCCTTTTTTTTAAAGGGGTCATATGATGCTGCTAAAAAGAACATTATTTGGTGTATTTGGTGTAATGAAATGTGTTTATGCGGTTTAAGGTTAAAAAAAACATTATTTTCCACATACTGTACATTATTGTTTCTCCCCTATGCCCCGCCTTTCTGAAACGCGTTGATTTTTATAAAGATCATCGGTCTGAAAAGCGAGGTGTGCTCTGATTGGCCAGCTATCCAGAGCGTTGTGATTGACTGAATACCTCAAGCGTGTGACAGAAATGTTATGCCCCTTACCAGACTGTGATGGCGTGTCCCGGCTGGAGCGACGAGACAAAAACATTAAAACCCATTATAAACGAGGCATTTGTTGCATCCAGTGGGGACATAATTACGGATTATAATGACTTATACTGTCTTTTTAATCATTGCATCACGCCGCGTAAACATAAAGCCATGTCTACATTTGTGATCAGAGAAATGACAAACAACAAGTGCTACTCTACACTGCTCAAAACTCGCGTTTGAATCGTCAGTGGCAAATTCTTTAAATATAAAAAACATACTTACAGTCTGTGAGTCAGAACAGCCGGCACTGTAGTCTACTCTACCAGGATCAGCAAACAGTCCTCCATAAAATGCGCTGGACACATCTGAATATTTGGGTTAAACTGTTCTGGAACAGTGTTGTAAATACAACTTAACCATTGATTTCTAGTCGTGTCCTCTTTTGGAAGGCCAAACAAAGTAGTTTCGCTTTCACAATGAAACACAGCATCACACACGGCGGGCTAGAGTGAGCGGAGGCCACGGCCTAGAGTGAGCGGAGGCCGGCTTGAGTGAGCAGAGGCCGGCGGGCTTCAGAATGGCGTGGCCAGCGGATTCGACGAAGGAGTGTCCGGCGGGCTTGCGGCAACCACATGTGACGACCCCGGGCTGGACTCCGCTTCGTCCACAGTGAAAGCCTTTCCGGTGGTCCACAGCGCGAAGTTGATGTATTTCCTCAGCGACCAGCACGGATCAGCTCCAGGCATGACGAAGCAGATATCATCCTCTTTTGGAAGGCCAAACAAAGTAGTTTCGCTTTCACAACGAAACACAGCGCCTTCACGACATGGCGGTGGGCAGCAACAACAATACTACAGCGAGAATAAAAGTTACGCCTTCTTTCTTTGCGTGAACATTTGGGTGGTGTTATGCAAATCTTTCCACATCGTGACGTAGCTATGTGGGGGCGTGTTTGAACGAGCCGTTTTAGGTAGACGTGGTTGACTCTTAACTTTTATAAAGAATATCTTTTTGGATTTGAGACTTTAATCTTTGCAACTTTACAGATCTTCTTTATGCACCAAGAGCTTGTAACACTCCAAAGAGAAAGGAAAAATTGAAATTGCATCATATGACCCCTTCAATCCCCCCAAAACCTAAACAGTCTCAATTATCAAGCTGTTTTGATTTTCTGAGCAGTATGATGTCATATTGCTCAGCCCCCGCCCACGACCGCTGAAGTACTGTCCAGTCTTAGCATATTTTCACCCTCAGCCAGTTGTACAAAGTCCATTTTCTCTGTGCTCGAACAGCTGTCGTGACAATATCTTGTAAGCAATGCAGGTGTTTTGTAGTTTTGTGATGTAAAAGAACATAAGAATCTTAATTTTCTCCCGACATCAGAGCCACTGAGGACGCATTGCATTAGTTTTGTTTTTGATGGTAATGCACCACCGGATACACCTACATTTGTTTATGTCTGCGCAAATCATTTTACCCCAGACTGCTTTTTGAACGAGGGAAAATTCAAGGCAGGTTTTGTTAAAAAGTTAAAACTCAAGGATAGATCAGTACCCATTGTTCGTGATCCAGCTGCTGCACCTCCACAAGAATTAAGTCTCACACTTTATATTTTTATAATTATTTGCAAATCGCCTTTGCTCTTCCATGAAAGAGAGGGGTGGGGTGAGCAGTGCTCATTAGCATTTAAAGAGATATGCACCGAAACGAGTGGCTGTGTTGTTGAAACCAGTCGGGTGTTGTTTTACACGACCACTAAGGAATTTGAACCAAAGTATGTTGCAAACATTTTATGAGGACCCTAAGGAATCCTACCAACTTGTGGAAAATGGGCATCCGATTTTCCCCTTTGAAGCACAGCCACCACAAAATCAGACTTACTTTGAGATCTTTCTAAAGGTTAAATAATACCCATTTTAAATCATAACAAGAAATAGCTATGATACTGTTTTTGAAATCAAATTCTATGGTTAGCTATGACAGGAAACACTTGAATCTAACAATGCCTTGGAAAAAAAACAGTTAATCTTAAAAATGAAGCATAGCTATTCACAAACTCGTATAGGAAATAAAAGATTTTCATGTTCTTAACTCCTGAAACACTGGTGTTTCATATTTTAGAGCAGTCACTGCAATTTATGAAAAAAATCTGTATGTGTTAGTGTGTGTAAAAACATCAGATGTAACCCCCTATTTTATAAGTAACTAATTTAATTAACGTTACACATTTTTTTCTCAGTAACTGTAACTGATTACAATTACTTTTTGTAATTAAATTACGTAACCCCATCTCATCATGATGTCCAAAAACCATGGTAATACAATGGTATATTTTCAAAAAAATCATGGTATTAACGTGGTACATGTCCAAAACACCATGATGGTAGTACCATGTCTAAAACTACGCTAATTTCGTAGCACTTTTTTGTTAGTGATAGTTAATTGTATTGTTTTTGGTCAATTACTCAAGGTTAATTTCGGATTCGAACAAATATTACCAGTAAATACATCCAAATATACAAGCATAAACGAAACTTCCCAGCACAGTTTGCACAGAGCTAACCAACAAGCAACAACTAACGTTAACTAAAATGCCCATATCCGCATTTTAAAATGTTTCTGATAAGTCTTCTTACCATTACAGACGCCATTATTCCGGTAAAAGTCAAACAAGTTTCTGAAATTGGTACAGTTTGGTCTTGGATTTAGAAGTAAATAAGTGAAACTCGTTCATGTTGAGCCACTTCCCATCTGTCAAACAAGCCGCGTTTTACCCAGACCAAACAAATCACGCGCCGAATCATCGAGTCAGCGCCGCTAGTTAAACAGAATGGCGAGAAATTAACTCAAAATATCGTTTGTGTCTAAATATTTACATGTATACACCGCTATTTTGACTGATAACATACTAATTTAGACATATAAACGTCTGCGTTAATGTAGTCAATGGAAAACGATAATGTAACCCATCCTCCTAATGCAACAGAAGGCGGGTTGGGATTAAATCTCAAATTTGCAAGCTTGTTTTGCGAAGATTATACTGTCTGTAGAGTCAGAGAGTTGCATATCCCAGCCAAATATTACAAACAAATGTCTTCAGAGAAATTACTTGTAAAAAAATATATCGATCCGCAAAAGCTTGTAATAAATAAAAACGGCCAACGGCTCTCTGTCACTGCAGAGTTGTAACCATAGAATAAAACGGCCATTGGAAATAACGCCGTTGCTTAGCAACAACCCAAACGGTAAACTCATAGAACAACATTGAGATAGTAAGAAGGCAATCATTGATTGGATCCTCACATCAACGGACCAATCCGTGAAGGCGTTGCTCAAAGAGGCGACGCTTTGAGTTTTGATTTTGGAAGCTAACGTTAGCAGCCGAAGATCAGCTGTTGGAAGATGTCGGTGAAGCGGGGCATTGGCGACTCTGAGGTCAGTGGGTTTATTCTTATGCAAAGTGCAATTCGAACAACATGTAACGGTTTGTAATATTTTAAAAGCTAGCTCAGGAATGTTTGACATGGAGAGCTGCGGTTTAAAGGGAATGTGACACCGGTGTTGCCATCACATGCATACATACCTGTCTGTCTGTCCATCAACACCAGTTTACTGCTGATGCTTTCATGTTGTATTCTTTTGTAACAATGCTTATCAATAAATTAACCTTCTGTCTAATCTAATGGATGTTATTAGAGCTTACAGTGGCTTTCATGACCACTGATGCTCTATTAAACTCAATGTTTGTTTCATAGACATCATGTTCTCAGAATATGATGAGCCACCGGTTACACTGATCCCCAAAACAAAAGAGACAAAACACTCATTATTTCATTTAGCACTCATTTTTATACAAACCCGATTCCAAAAAAGTTGGGACACTGTACAAATTGTGAATAAAAACAGAATGCAATGATGTGGAAGATTCAATGTCTGTCCATCAACACCAGTTTACTGCTGATGCTTTCATGTTGTATTCTTTTGTAACAATGCGTATCAATAAATTAACCTTCTGTCTAATCTAATGGATGTTATTAGAGCTTACAGTGGCTTTCATGACCACTGATGCTCTATTAAACTCAATGTTTGTTTCATAGACATCATGTTCTCAGAATATGATGAGCCACCGGTTACACTGATCCCCAAAACAAAAGAGACAAAACACTCATTATTTCATTTAGCACTCATTTTTATACAAACCCGATTCCAAAAAAGTTGGGACACTGTACAAATTGTGAATAAAAACAGAATGCAATGATGTGGAAGAAATTAATTTGAAATAATTTTTTGTAACATTATAAATGCCTTTACTGTGTTTTGCCTTTAATGTTTTCATTTATTTTACTAAAAATCTTTGACCACAAACTTTTGAACAGAGTTGTATTTTAATATATTCCTGAATATATGCTTTTATTTTTTTATATGTCTTATATATATTTTTTCCAGGTAATCCAAGTTGCTTCAGTGTCAGATCAGAATGATAACATTAAAGATGAAATGGTGGGATTAGAAGGTAAGAGTTTAATTTCTCTTTTATGTTACTCTTTTTTATTTTTTTTATTATTATTCTTAGTTTTTCTGACATCAGTATTATTATATTATATCTTAACGCTTTTGTGAACAAACAAAAAGTCTGGGAGAAAGCAATAATTTTGCAAGTGAGCACAAAGTTTCTTGGTGTAATGGAATACTTTTGTGCGAGAAAGCAAAAGTTGTGTGAGCAAATAAAGTCATCAGGTGAACACAAAAGTTTAAAAGTTTGCAATTGAACTAAAAATGTATCTGGGAAATTAAATATTTGTGAGCGCAATGGGTGGGTGGAAAATTTTAGTGCATTTTTTTCCATCACCATGTTGCCTTAGGGGCTCCATACTTCAGCAAATGCATAGAAACTCCCTGACAATCATTTGTGGTTATTTTCATTTTTTGTATATAATTTCAGATGATGTTTCAATATTCTCTGCTTCCCCGGGCCTCGATCGTCTCTCTGATCAGACGAATGGCTCCCCCCAGCCGACGCTTTTTTCTCCACAGAGTATCAACAATGATGAATCCGGCGACAATGCATTTTCTCCTAGATCTACACTCCAAAGGTAGCCGAATCACCTTTGTGTTTGTAACAAGCACATAAAGCTATCTCTTTAATTCAACCAGCCACATCCGAATATTATTTTATGCATCTAACTAATGCCCCCTCTAACATTTCCTCTATTGTGCGCTCACAAGAGCTCTGATTGGCCGGGCTGCTTTCTCATGTTCTCAAGCTCCATTGAGCTTGTTTAGGGGCAGCCACTGCAATCAGACTCTGTCCTCAGAGACCCTGTGGGGGGGAAAACAATGAGATCTAGCCTGTAACAGTGAGAACCCCTGACTGTCCTCACTCGGTGTAACTGAGAATCTCTGGGCTCACTCATAGTGTCATCAGTGGCGTGGGAGAAATGGATCTGGACAAGAATGGACAGAAGAGCATCCAAAACTCTCCAGTTTCTACCTCCAACATCACAGAGTGCCCCTACCCCGACTGCCCATATCTGTTGCTTGATGTGCGGGACAGAGAACAGTATGACCAGTGCCATATTATCAGTGGTAGGAAACTTACCTGGAAACTGTATTTTGCTCAAAGAATAAAAGACATTAAAAGCATTCATATTAATATTAATGTTATCTGTTAATAATTGTATCTGTTGTTTGCTTACAGCATATAGTTACCCCATTGCGACCTTATCAAGGACAATGAACCCATACACGAAAGAAGTTCTCGATTATGTATCCTTTTATCCCTGAAATGTGAATTTGACAATGTTTGTTCTCTGTTGAATCATATTGCAAACCTATACTACACATGTAATAAACTTTAGCACAATAAATAAATAAGTAAATAATATATTTTAAATATATAATTATATTTATTTATTGTGCATGTATGAACTTTTATAATTTGTATTTATTATTCATTAATTAGAACTCAAACTCTTATATGTATTATGAATGATCATATATAAATAAATTATATATATATAACATATATGATCATTATATGAAAAAAATATATATGTATATAATAAATAATAATTTGTGAAGAAATACATGAATAATTTATTTCATGCATGAACAGTGAATAAATAAAATATTTATTCTGCATTCATTAATAGATAGGATTGGAACTTGGATTGGTCTCTTGAAATTGTAAAAAACAAATGTTGAGAAAAAAAAAATCAAATCACACTGTTATTGTGTTTTAATGATTAAGGATATGTCATTTCAATTTCTTGTGTACTCATGCCCATTGCTAGTGTTAAAATCTTTTACAACTGTGCAGAAAAATGCATCAGGGAAGATCATAATTTTGTATGATGAGGATGAGAGGATTGCAAGTCAAGCCGCCACCACCATGTGCGAGAGAGGCTTCGAGAATCTCTTCATGTTGTCAGGGGGTGAGTCAGACAAGAGACCGATAGCAAACAGAAGTCCATCATGAAAAAAACAAATCAGGGAAGGGAAAATAAGAAGTTCCTTTTCAGATTAATATTAGTGCTGTCAAACGATTAATCACAATTAATCGCATCCAAAATAAACGTTTTTGTTTACATAATATATGTATGTGTGCTGTGTATATTTATTATGTATATATAACTACACACACATGTATATATTTCAGAAAAATATGTAATGCTTATATATTAAATACATTTATTTATAATATAGATTATATGAATATAGACATGTAAATATTTTCAAAATATACTGTACGTGTGTGTATTTATATATAAATATACACAGAACACACACATATTTTATACAAACAAAAACTTTTATTTTGTATGTGATTAATCGCGATTAATCACATACAAAATAAAAGTTTTTGTTTGTATAAAATATGTGTGTGTTCTGTGTATATTTATATATAAATATACACAGAACACACACATATTTTATACAAACAAAAACTTTTATTTTGTATGTGATTAATCGCGATTAATCACATACAAAATAAAAGTTTTTGTTTGTATAAAATATGTGTGTGTTCTGTGTATATTTATATATAAATATACACAGAACACACACATATTTTATACAAACAAAAACTTTTATTTTGTATGTGATTAATCGCGATTAATCACATACAAAATAAAAGTTTTTGTTTGTATAAAATATGTGTGTGTTCTGTGTATATTTATATATAAATATACACAGAACACACACATATTTTATACAAACAAAAACTTTTATTTTGTATGTGATTAATCGCGATTAATCACATACAAAATAAAAGTTTTTGTTTGTATAAAATATGTGTGTGTTCTGTGTATATTTATATATAAATATACACAGAACACACACATATTTTATACAAACAAAAACTTTTATTTTGTATGTGATTAATCGCGATTAATCACATACAAAATAAAAGTTTTTGTTTGTATAAAATATGTGTGTGTTCTGTGTATATTTATATATAAATATACACAGAACACACACATATTTTATACAAACAAAAACTTTTATTTTGTATGTGATTAATCGCGATTAATCGTTTGACAGCACTAATTTATATATTTATAAATAGATCATTGAAGTCTCAGGGATCTCTAATACATACATGTGGGTTCATCCTGTCAGTATGATGTATTTAATGGAATTTATTCATTAACTTCTCTTTTCCTTTCTCAAAAAGGTTTAAAAGTGGTTGCTCAGAAGTTCCCTGAGGGAATGACAACTGGCTTTATTCCCATTTCCTGTCTGCCGTCACCCTCGGGACCTGGAGATCGTAAGCGATCGGTTCCACAGCAGACGTCACAGCCAGCAGAAAAAAAGTGGCGGTTCACCTCAGAAGACCTCAGCAAAATCCAGCATTACCTAGAGGAAGCGTACATACCCAGTGAGCCCAGCAGTGAGTCATCATTTCAAATCTGATCAAACCAACATATCCATTTTCACTGCATTACGAACAATTTACCAGTAGATGGTAACACGGCCATCTCAGCATGCTTCTTTGAGCCACACTTACATACAATATATGTCAAGTCAAGTCAAGTCACCTTTATTTATATAGCGCTTTTAACAATACAGATTGTGTCAAAGCAACTGAACAGCATTAATTAGGAAAATAGTGTCAATAATGCAAAATGACAATAGTAAACACTAATTTTTCAGTTAAAGTTCATCATTGAATTCAGTGATGTCAACATTCAGCTCAGTTAAATAATATCTTTGCAATCATGTCAACGATATCGCTGGAAATGAAGTGTCCCCATATGTAATATATGTTTATCTTATGCTCATCAGGGCTGCATATATGTGACAGTAATATTGTGAAAAATTATTGAAGATTAAAATAACTCTTTTCTATTTGAATGTATTTTAAAAGGTAGATTATTTCTGTGATGGCAAACCTGATTTTTTTCCGCAGCCATTACGCCAGTCTTTAGTGTCACATGGTCTTTCAGAAATCATTCTAATATGCTAATTTGCTGCCATAATTATTATTATCAAATATTATTAATGCTCAGTTTTAAATAATGTGTATATTTTTTACTCTTTACTATTGTGATCATTATTTTTTCCCCGATTTTAGGTCGTCTCAGCAGCAGAATGTCCACTAGCAGCGCTCGCTCCAAAGCATCTACAGTTCGGAGCAGTCGACAAGGCTCGTCCATAGCAGGATCAGAAAGTGCTCGTTCACAGAGTAGTCGACCTTGGAAATAACCCTCAGTTTCACCTTCATCATTGTCATCTTCACTCTAATGCAAATAAAGCCTTTATATTTTACTTTTGCAGGATTCCTGTGAACATGGACACTCTAAACTACTGTTTTTTTGTTTTGTTTTTAAGTTCACTCTTATTATGCCACATGCACATTCTCAGAACTACACTGGGAGAAACTGAACATTTCTTGGTTCTGGTAGTACACACAAATGGCACTGTTTTATTATTATTTCAGTTTATTCACAAATCTTTGCACTGCAGACTCCAAATCCAAACTACATGTTTAAGATCTAAATCTGTTTCTGATTTGCCACTGTACACTTTTTGGCATCAATGGCCATTAATACTATAATGATGGTACAAAATGTCTAGGGTTTAGCATCTTATCCCTTTTAATGCACATGTAGGTTCTTCTATATGTTATGTAAGTAACAAGCAGGACTTAGTGGAAGGACTCCACTTCTTGGTGATCATCGTTTTTTGCTTTAACTGTGCTATGACATGATCTGTTCATTGAGCATGCTGTATGTTTATGTGCTCAGTAGGTACAGTATGTATGCCGCAGTGCTTTAGAAATATTTTAGATGTGCTGATCTTGCCTTAAAGCCAGAGCTTCTCTGTTTGTTCAGTGCATTTATTTTAATGGTCAATGCTTTCCAAGCCAGTGCGTAATTTTTCTTTCATAATCGGCATCTACTGAACTGTGATTTGAATGTTATGAATTGTAGATGCTATTGCGGGCATTAATGAAGATGATGTTTCTGTGTGAAACTTTGCTTTGTCTGTTGCAGAGCCTGATGAAGGAACTTAAAGTGCATTTATTGCAGTCATTGTATATGGAATGTGTACATGAAGTGGTAGAAAGTGCTTTGTTTGGCCTTTGTTGTCTGTGCTTATTGACTGAAATCAGTTATCCCTGTTCTATGGTATAGACTTTGTTTTATTGACCAATTAAGTAATTTAATTTAATCTATACAATGAAAACCTGGTTTGTTACTTTGTATTAAAGGCTGAATAAAAGTCAATTTTATATCGCGTAGACCCAAGTGATACCTACATGATTTTGTAAGAATAGCCTATTTGTCATGTATGTACAGAGCAACACATATCATTTTTGACAGGAATGAAAACAAAGCTGTGAGGGATAGAAAATCCGTGTATCATTCGATCATTCGTTTTTTTATTTAATATTGAAAGTAGAAAAATTAGAAAACGGCTCCTTTTTCGTTTTTTTGTTTTTTTCCAAATAAGAATTCAGCTTAAATTTTCGTTTTTCGTTCATGGGTGGAAAAATTAATAAACAGCTTGAATATTCGATTTCTACATGTGGGCGGAATTAAACACCCCTTTCTGCTGATTGGTCAGCCGAAGATCAAACCGTGCCGTCATCAGTTCTTCTGCAGTATCATGCAGCAGAATAATAGTCCTCCACTGCTGCAGTTGTATGGATTCTTAACACATTTATTGCAACTACATTTCATCTTTTTTCATCAAACAAACAGGCTAATAAATAGCTCAACACAACTGGTACCGGGGCAGAGTCTAGACGGCTTTCTTCTGTGTAGATATAAATTCTATTCTTTGCATCAGCTGGGCATGGCAGGGTATGATATGACAGCTGTCATAGCCTACCCTGCTCACCCAGTAAGTCTGTTTGTTTAATTAAGAAATTAATTAATTCGTTTCAAACTAAATATTTTAAACACTAAGAAAGAAAGGAAAGAATAAAAAATTGGCTTGGGTATTCATTTTTCCACCCATGAAAAAGAAAAAAAAAAAACGAAAAAGGATCAGTTTTCACATTTTTCTACTTTCAATATTAAATCAAAAAACGAATGATCGAATGATACACGGATTATAGAAGTACAATCAATGGATTGTACAGACGTTTAACAACATACCAATTATTCAGATGGCTAAACGCTAGTCATCTGATTTTTTTTTCTTCAAAACTGGTCATAGCTTTTTGAAATCATTTGCAAATAGGTTGGTCTAACTTGAATCAGAGCATGTGAGCGAAGCGGAGCGGTGTGACGCTCTATGGACGCGCGCTCCGCTCAGTAGCTCTAACCGCACAAGCAAGCGCTCCGTTAATATTCCGCTCACGCTCACCGTGAACCAGTTCCCGCTCAGATCCCGCTCCGACATAACATTTCTCTAGTAGGCCTAATTGTTTACTGTTTGTAACGAAATTCTTGGATTGAACAATTAGTTTCTACGACGTCAGCAGGTTTTATTCTTTTTGAAATTAATTTATTATTATTTATTAATTTTAAGTAATAATGATTTTAATAAGTAATTACGAAATATAATAATTCGTTCCACGATTTAGGCCTACTAAAACCAGAGAATGAACGAATTAACGAACGAATGAATTCGTGGCAGCTAAGCCTAAACAAGAGAACAAATACTTAATTCGTGGCCATAATGTAGTCCTAGCATAAAAGAGAACTAGCCTATTCTAAATTCGTTGGCCGTGATTGTCTGCATGTCATGATCGGGGCTCTGTACAACCGAATATAACCTTAGATTACCTGTTTATTCCTTTATTATGGTATGTAACTAGCTCACCTTTTGCGGCACCATGTTTGCGTAGCACATCCTCGTGCTTTCTGGCAATGTGCCGCTTCAGATTCCAATATGAATCTTTACTAACTCTCCCCGCACTCCCTCTCAGTTTCTTCTCCCTGCTCATTCTTAACTTCAATTTTTTACTTTACATTTATGTATAAGGCTTGCAACTTCGTTGAAACAATATCTGAACTCCATAACTGCTCTACTATTCTCGATCTCTACAGATTCTGGATCTCGAACAAGCAAATCACCAAACGGCATTCTGGGTTGAGCGAGCGGCGCTGAGCATATTGAGCGAGCGGAGCGGAATCTTCAGAAAGGCGCTCTGCGCTCTTAAGGAAATATTACCACTCGCTCCCCGCTCCGCTCCTACTCCACTCTGCTCACATGCTCTGACTTGAATCCTATAAGTACAATTTCCCATTGGGTAACTGCTTGTAGATCAAACTAATTCTTAAGACACTTTACAGTGGCTATGTTTATGCAACTGGCCCCTGAATTAGGACCTTCAGACGTCCTATACGACTCTCTGGAATTGTACTCGATTTTGATTGGTCAGTTGCGCTATTCAGCGATAATTGTTACTTTTATTTTGCCACTTCCTCAGTTGTAGTGAAAATGGCCCCAGAGGACTTTAAGATTAATATTACTGTACGTTTCAGTGCAGTCTTGTTGCTAAGCCATATTTTATATCAATCTTTCTACTGAAGTGAAAATAGCCTCAGAGGACTCTAATATTAATATTACTTTAATGTTGTAGTGTTCGTCGTTGCTACGCCTTATGTTTTGCACAATGTATGGAAATATTTTTAAGCAGAAGCTTTAAAAGAAAATACAGGTAAGATTATAAAAACTTTTAACACAAATCAATGTTTCATGTCAGTGTAGGCCTATTCATCTATTAAGAGGCAATGTAATAAAATGGATAATCTACAATCTGACAGTCATTATGGCAATAAAAAAACCTTTTTTGCCATATTGACCCGCTCACCGTACATTATCTGACGCTTATGCAACATTGATTAAGTGTCTTTTATTAACACTCTTTTATGAAGTTTGGCTCAGAAGCATTGTTATATGTTTAATATGGATTATTCCTGGTGTGCTCCATGATGGCCATCAGGGCCAGCCAGGTCTCCTCAGCAGTGGGGACGATCTGATTGGCAGGCAGGAGGAAACCATAGCGGCCAGTGTCTCTCAGCTCAAAGGTGTAGGAGTACTTGATGCCCTGTTCATAGGTCCAGTCAATAGTGATTCCATCAGCTTGGTCTGAGAGCAGAGAGATAGCAATGAGATTATAAATATTAGTCATTCTGACACACACTGTAATATTGACAAAATTAGAGCCTTAGGTTAATTGTAAATGTACTTACAGATGGTAGTAATGACACTGCCATATGTGTAGGCAGTGTTATGTAAAGACTGGAGTTCAGAGACGGCCTTTCTGGCGAGTTCATGCTGAAGAGACAATAAAGAATTATTATATTTGAACAGATCTATCATGTTAACAGTATCCAGATCAACATGTTTCCACATGCGTACCAGTTCAGCCTGGTCCTTTGCAGGAGTGCTTGTGTATCCGTATGGATAGAGGAGCATCTGGGAATAGCTGTGGATGGACAAAAAGGCCTTGAGTTTGCCGTGAGATTTCACAAAGTCCACAATGGCCTTGACCTCAGGCTCAGAATGAACGCTGGGACCATGGTAGGTCTGAGAGCATGGGTTGCTGCTGGCACCAGACCCTGTAGATGAAAAAATATTACATATCATTGGGATGTACAGTATAAATACATCAGAACCCCAATATCCCAAACAAAGCTACATCTCACCTCCAAAGCCAACTTCCCAGTTCCTGTTGGGGTCAACGCCAACACAGCTGGAGCCAGGGTTTGGCTTTCTGGTTTTACGCCACATGCGGTCCTTAACCAACCAACCAAACAATTGGATTACACAAGAAAGAGGGCAAATTTTATTACAATTGAGATTAGCTTTCAATTTGAAGTCTTCCAGGCATCAGACTCACATTGCTGTGGGTGTATGCGAAACCATCAGGATTGGCGATGATCTCCAAGAAGATATCATAGTTGTTAAGGATGTCGGTGAGGACGGGGTCACGTCCATAATCGGTCACGATCTATGCAATAGAAAACACAAGTGGGAAAGTTGTTGACCAGTAGTTTTGTGGTAGTGGACTGAGTAGATTGTGTTTCATAATTTCAGTTGACCTTTTTGGCAGACCAGATTGCGCTGGCCGGTGTAATCCATTCTCGGGAGTGGATGCCATTGTCGATCCAGATACCTGGACGGTTCGCTCCAGTGCTGAACTGAATGACAGGATATTAGTCATATTGAACCAATGGAAATATTCATTTATTCTGACCTTTAAATTGCATACACTCTTAAATGTATAGGTTCTTTACTAGCACTGATGGTTCCATTAAGAACTTTGAACATTCATGGAGCCTTTCCATTTCACAAAAAAAGTTCTATATAGTGGGAAAAGGTTCTTTAGATTATTGATTAATTCTTCACACTAAAAAAAAAATGGTTCTTTTAAGTGCTGTTATCAGAAACATTTTTTGAAGGAACCCAAAATGAACCCAACGCCCCACATTTTTTCCATTGTATCGCTACCCCTAACTTTTATTTTTAATAAGTGTAGTGTAGGCTGCATGCGCATGTTCATGAGAGAGTGGCATTCCAGCGGATGACTTAGGATGTGGGCGTAGCCTAAACTAGTCTCACGAGAACCAAGTTTTGTTTCTCTTGGCTTATATCGAACTCCTCTTGCCTTTATATTTTTTTACAAATCATCGTTTTGTACTTCTAATTTGTGTCTTGTGTTTTGTTTTGCTCTCTCCTCTCCGCTTTCTCATTCGTCACCGCATTCGCTTACGTCCTTAGCTGGAACGCTACTCTCTCGTAAACTTGCATACGGCAGTTAGCAGAAGCTAGAGATTACGGTTTATAAAGTTTTAACTATGGATATTTGTCTTACACAAATGCATCGATTCGCTTCAGAAGGCCTTTATAAACCCCCCGGAGCCGTGTGAAGCACTTTTTATGATGGATGGATGCACTTTATTGGACTTCAAAATCTCAACAGCCATTCACTGCCATTATAAAGCTTGGAAAAGCCAGGACATTTAGGATGGCTTGAGGGTGAATAAATCATGGGGTTCACTATCTTTTTAATTGATTAGAATCATGGCATAATCGCAATATTTATCGCAATAGTAGCTTGTACGCAAAATTTGCTAATGAAACGCATGATTCATACTTCATGGACTCACCAAAGATTTGGTATTTTTTGATATACAATTATCAGCATATGATTTGGGACACACTAATATGGCATATTATGTATTATAGATAATATGCAAATTGGGATTTAATAATTAATTTCCACTAACACTGACTGAAGTATAATTAATGTCCAAAAATAAAAATAGTTTCCTAATAGTAAAGTAAGCATGCTTAAAGAATACCATAAGACTGTTATTGATCATGAGTCATGACCTACCTTCAGGACATCCAAGGAGCGGCCCTCGTAGCTCTTACCAATCTCAATTTTGCTGACCAGATTACTGTTCTCTGCTACAAGCATGTCCATGAAAGAATTAATCTGAGAGAAACATGGTGAAGATCAAATGATTGAGAATGGTTTGTGGGCTGTGCTGGTTTATAAACAACACACTGAACTCTAGTCAGAAACACATTTGACGCGAACCATTTTAAAGCACAATAAAACGTAGTTTATTCTAAAAGGCTGATGTTGAAATTTCAATGTCTTGTACTGATAATGAATTAAAGTTGCACCACTCACAGAGTTCAGATCATGGTATGTGGTGTAAACAAAGTCATCAGTACTTCTTGGAAAGGAACGATATTTCACCATCTCACGTTCCTCATCATCCAGCAAATCCTTATGGTACAGAAAGCCATCAAATAAATATTTTCAACTTAACATTTTGTAATTATTCCTGATAAATACTTATTTAGTGTTATATGCAACTAAATATGATTAAATGTTTCATTCATTTTCATGTTTGTTTGTTTTCCCCCCAAACACAGTTTTGATATATTTCCACCTGGACATTCTCAATCATGACGTGATACGGGATCTGATGGTATGCCAGGAACACCCTGACTGCCTGTAGGCTGTGAAACGGGACATGAACATCCACGGGCAGGGATACGCGAGAGGGCGGCATCCAGTAGTCCAGCTGAACACAGAGCAAAATGTAAGATATATTTTATATTATATATTATAATATAATTCCAACAAATCTGAAACACTGATGATCTGAAACATGATCAATGGGCGTTACTCCGAGTATCTCTTCAGGGAGTTCCTTCAGGAGAGCGATCTGCTCTGCATCTTGTGCAGTGATCCGAAGAACCTGGTCTCTATAGAGACATTAATACTTAGTGATAATATTCTAAATATTCAGTAGGCCTATTTTGCAAATGTAAATTTTGTTAATCTAAAATGTATGCTTTAGATATCAAAAAGAATAATAGCCAAATTAAGATGTCAGCTTTTTGTCAGTTGTTAGTATATAATAGGACATATGTATTCCAATTCCAACATGTGTTTATATGTGAATGTGAGAATTTGAAAGCAAAAAGTATGAGAAATAGAGATGTAAGATTTGTGAACTCACCCCTCAAAAGTCACTTTGCCAAACACGGCCACAAAAAGAGCGGTTAGAACCAGTAACCCCCTCATCTTGCTGCTTGAAGTAGAGTTTTTCACAGTTAGCGACCACCTTTATATACTAACATGGTGATTATGACTGAGCTAACAGGTCACGGGTCTGACATACCTGCTGCTTTGGTTCTCATAACCTTATAAAACATTGATTGAATTTAAGGGATGAGAACATTGCATCTGTTCTCTCGCCTGTTACTTAATATAGCCACTCAGGGTTTATTGAGAAGAAAACAAGTTGCTGTATTTACAGTATTTTAAATCCTCATACCACAATTCTCTGTCAAATGAGGAACTAAACTGCAAATTCAGTCCACCACAGCTCACATTTTTTATCTTGTCTTTTATGCAAACATACTCATTTGTTCTCTATAATGTTGTTTTAATGATTTGCGAACATTGCTGATGTATGTTTTTGTAGAAATTACGAGAGTGACTTGATCTTGATCATTTTGGAAGCATCAGTCAGAATACATTTAAAATTATTTACTAATCAGTTATGTTTGCACAAAATGCCATAATTTCCAGTAGAAGCACTTATGAATTTATAGCTGCCATGGAGTTACATTATGGCTGGATTATTATTACATATATTATTTGCTGTAACTTCTTTTATTTGACAAAAACTGAAAAGCTGAATCATTAAGAGCAACAATATGGCAGTAAGGTTTTGAAATTATTATTATTTTAATATCATATTATTATTTTCCCCTGAATTTCACATACAGTAGATACTCATAGTTAATTAATGTTTTTATAATTTTTTTTATCTATTATTATTATTATTATTTATTTATTTTTACCAAAAACTGTCGATTTATTTTATTTTTTTATTTTTTTGCGGGTGTGCAAAAAACACCCCCTTCGCATGTGAAATGATCTATCAATCAGTAACAGCCTCTTATGCTTGTACAATGTACAGTGAGGTTAAATACATACTTTTGCTGTAGCAACATATTCATGAATCTGAAGACTTAACTGATCGAGCTCCTGTTGAAAATAAACTTTTCAGGCTTACAGATCTTTTGGAGGAATGTAAAGAGCAGTAACAGCTCAATGCTCTATTCTGTAGCACTAGTTTTTCAAATGTTGAAGAATAAAAAAAATCTGTTCTGCTTTCTGTTCATTACATAATAAATTTCCACCTTACATTACATAAGTACATGATAAATGGACCAACTTTCTAATCTCCCAACAGGTGTCAGACATGTAAATGTGGATGAGTCTGGGTGTTGTCGCAATGTTGCGTGAGTACAGAGTTATTTTTACCGTTAAATGTACAGCATTAGAATTATGCAATATAAATGCCCTTTTTGTGCTTGTGAGGACGTTTTGAGCTCTTTCACTTCAAAACTATAATAAAATTTGATAAAATTGATGTGTTGGTAATTATTTTAATAATATGGCCAATAACTGATAAATGGTCGATATCAAAATGAAAACTGAAAACTAAAATCAATTGTTAAAATCATTCAAAACTAAAATTAAGGCTACAGGTAAATTTGGACATCATAACATTATGATGTATGATGAATAAATAGATATTCATTTTGAGATTTGCTGACATTTAATTGTTATTTAATTATTGGTGTTTTAAAGCTGAACTTTAAGTGAGTGTTAGACAGGGTTATTATAGTTGGCTTAAACTAAAATGTTAACTTAAAATAAAATATATGAAAACTTATGTCAGCTATAATTGCCAAGGCAACATTTCTCATTTTTATTTAGTTTAACTTGATGCAATAAAATGACTAAAACCAAAACCGAAATAAATTGCTAAAACTTTAACTAAAATCAAAATGAAAGCAGGAAATAATAACACAAAATCTAATTCAGAATTTAAATGAATAAATAAATTCATAACTAGCCTATAATAGTATCTCAATGGTGCTAATAACACTGCCAATAGATAATGACAAATGTAATCCAAATGTAGGAAAAGAAGAAATAAGAATGAGTAATTAAATCTCTAATATCGACCCATACTGATCAATTTATAAAATCTCTAGTAACCACCAATACTTCATAGGGTACAGATATATCAGTCAGCATCCAGAGACTTTTCAGGGCTGAACAATATATTCTTTGTAATGTATATTAAAGCAACTTCCATAAAATGGTAAATGTTTTTGTTGTTTTTATTAACACTCTTTTATTCACTTTGACTCATCACAGAAGCATTGTTATATGTTTAATATGGATTATTCCTGGTGTGCTCCATGATGGCCATCAGGGCCAGCCAGGTCTCCTCAGCAGTGGGGACGATCTGATTGGCAGGCAGGAGGAAACCATAGCGGCCAGTGTCTCTCAGCTCAAAGGTGTAGGAATATTTGATGCCCTGGTTGTAGGTCCAGTCGATAGTGCCTCCACTGGCTTGATCTGTGGACAGAGAGATTGTTAGCAGGGTGCAAAACTGATATGAACTTAAATGAATCTTCTCAAACTTACAGATGGTAGTAATGATGCTTCCATATGTGTAGCGAGTGTTATACAGTGACTGCAGGGCAGTGACAGCCTTCCTGGCGAGCTCATGCTGAAGGAACAAAACAGAATTTGATTTAATTGATGCTACATATATCTAGAATAGTGTGTTTCCACATGCATACCAGTTCAGCCTGGTCCTTTGCAGGAGTGCTTGTGTATCCGTATGGATAGAGGAGCATCTGGGAATAGCTGTGGATGGACACAAAGGCCTTGAGTTTGCCGTGTGATTTCACAAAGTCCACAATGGCCTTGACCTCGGGCTCAGAATGAGCGCTGGGTCCGCGATACGTCTCAGTGCAGGGGTTGCTACTGGAACCAGCACCTGAGGTTGGAAAACAGAAAAACAAGAAAGTATTATATACTATTGGAATTTTCAAAGCCCCTTACAGTAGGACTATAACCACCATAGTGATTAATTAGAATGTAACAGTAATCAGAAATGACAAAATTGTCTAATATTTGTCATGAGTTTATATCATGAAATTCAGATTTTTTTCTCATACAAATATGTTTTAGGCTAAATTTAGGCTAATGTAGGCTAATATTTCTGTTTTATGATAGAACTGTTAAATGACTGAAGCTAATATCCTTTTATGCAGTGAACTCAATTTTATAGTCAAATTTTAGCATTTTGAATCCAAAATATAACCTGTAATTCCTAATTGAATGTAACGAGACAAGAATAATTTTCAGTGGTTAATGTTTTAGGCTTAAAAATAAGATTGAACATGTGCATTTGATTTTTCTTTTACTGTTATTCTTTCGTTTTCTTTATTCCCATGAATCCATTAATCCATTACGGCCTTGCTTTACAATATAACCGTAGTAACTGATTACATGTAATCTGGATTACATAATCAGATTCCAAAAATCAAGTACTCGTAATTAGGGTATATTACATTTTATAATGCTTGTAATTAGATTACAGTTACTTTTTATTAGTGCTGTCAAGCAATTAATCACGATTAATCGCATCCAAAATAAATGTGTGTGCTGTGTATATTTATTATGTATATATAAATACACGCACGTACAGTATATGTTTTGAAAATATTGACATGTATTTACATGTATATATTTACATTCATATAATTTATATTATATATAAATATATTTAATATATAAACATAACATATTTTTCTTAAATATATGCATGCATGTGTGTGTATTTACATAAAAATTATAAATATACACAGTACACACACATATAATATGTAAACAAAAACTTTTATTTAGGACGCGATTAATCGTGATTAATCGTTTGACAGTACTACTTTTTATGGATTACATATTATTCGCACAATGGCAGTAAATGATTGATAATTTACTGATTCTCCCTAATTCTTCTTTTAAATGGATTCCCAATCATTTTTGTCAGCCAAAACCACTTTAACATGAAATATCTCTAATGGAAGTAAATATTTCAATCATTTAACAACACATTTGCATATTTACAGTTCGATGTTGCTTAATGGTCAGATTGGCATGCAGGTAAACAAATTAAATATTTCTATTTTTAGTATTTAATTAATGATAAGCATTTTTATCGACTCACAAACCCACTGCAGTTCTAACATTAAGCCTAGTTTGGGAAACCCTGGTTTAATGTAATGTTTAATGCATTTTATGAGGTTGATTTCAAAAAATGAAATTAATTTTTTTCTCTTTACTTTTTTATGTCAATTCAATGGTAAGTTTAAAACAAGTTACATAAAAAAGTAATTTAAAAGTAATCTAAAAAGAAGTCTGAATACATTACCTATAATGAGTAACCTAGATTACGTTACTATCTACAGTTTTTATCATGTAATGTGCAATCAGTAATGGATTACAATTTGTAAGTAATCTGCCCAGCTCTGAGTATAACTGCAATGATAAAAGCATCTCACCTCCAAAGCCAGCGTCCCAGTTCCTGTTGGGGTCAACTCCAACACAGCTGGAGCCAGAGTTGGGCTTTCTGGTTTTACGCCACATTCGGTCCTTAACCAAACAGATTTGCAATTGAAAAGCAGTCCGTTGGAATACGTTCTCAAAATACAGTTGTTCTGAACTAAATGTGCATGTGAAGTCTTCCAGACATCAGGCTTTAAAACTCACATTGCTGTGGGTGTATGCGAAACCATCAGGGTTGGTGGCGATCTCCAAGAAAATATCATAGTTGCTAAGGATGTCGGTGAGGACGGGGTCACGTCCGTAGTCTGTCACGATCTGCATACAACAGAACACATGGGTATATGTGCTTTAGTCTATTCCTGTTCAAATCGGTTTTTATAGCATGCCAATTAATAACTTTACCTTCTTGGCAAACCAGATTCCACTGGCCTGGGTGACCCATTCTCTAGAGTGGATGCCAGTGTCGATCCAGATACCTGGACGGTTCGCTCCAGTGCTGAACTGAGTAAGAGGACATGAGGTCATAATGATAAAATCATAATTATATTACACATACTGCATATGAAATGTGATATATAGGCCTATATATATATACAGTGGAATTCAAAAGGCCACACTGAAATATTTAAAATCTAATTTAAAGCAATTTTTTTCTGTTCAAATGATAATGATGCAGAAATGACATGTGTCATCTTTAAATCTGGAAATGTTTCAGAATTTTGAAAAATTTATTCAAAACTGACATTGAGGAGTGACCTCATATTGTATCATTTTGTAGAGATACATTTCTTACAGATTATTTATTATTTTTATTTATTTTTATATTTTTATTTGTTCGTCTGTTGATGTTCGTTGGAATAATGCATAATTTATGGTTGTTTTCTTAAAATAAATGTTAATTTTCCATTTAAAGTTTCCACTCAAATTGTTAATATAATTGCTAATTCATAATTTCAAATATGTAATTAACATAATTAGTAATGGGGGGAAAATACAAAATTAGGAAAATGTGAAATAATAGCATTTTCACTAGAGGTCTAGCTGCAATTTATCATTATTTGTGACCTACCTTTAGGACGTTCAAGGGGCGGTTCTCGTAGCTCTGACCAATCACAATTTTGCTGACCAGATTGCTGTTCTCTGCTACAAGCATGTCTATGAAAGAGTTAATCTGAGAGAAACATGGTGAAGATCAAATGACTGTTTGCGTATTGTGTGTAAAATTGTTTAAAATATAAATGGTAAAATTCGGAAAAGCATGAAACAACATAGTCACATCCACCAAGTCTTACAATGCAGTCATATAATTAAAGTTGCAGAACTCACAGAGTTCAGATCATGGTATGTGGTGTAGACAAAGTCATCGGTACTTCTTGGAAAGGAACGATATTTCACCATCTCACGTTCCTCATCATCCAGCAAATCCTAACAGAGAAAGAAGAATGAACTTTACATTTTGTGATTACTCACATTATATATTAAATATGACCAAAGATTAATTGTGGTGTAACCAAAACCGGGGTTCGCGAACCTGTGTTGGTTTCTGAGTTGATGGAAATCTAATAATTAATAAAAATGTAAAATTAAATAAAAAATTAAAACAAAAACGAAAAAAAACAATTTTTTTTATTTGTGTACTTGCATGTTATGTGACCATTAACCAACACCAGGGAACCTTGAACAAGTGTCAGTTATTGAAATATTAACTTAAAATCCCACAGGGTACTTCAAGGAAATATTTTAGATAAACAGGGGTCCAATTGACAAAAAAGTTTCCTGGTGTATCCAAAGAATGTGTGTCGTATGATGATTTATTGTCTCCAAGCTAATATAATCATAGCAATTAAAAAGTTTAATTAATATTCCCACCTGGACATCCATAATCATAACATTATACTGGATCTGATTGTATCCCAGGAACGCCCTGACTGCCTGTAGGCTGTGAAACGGGACACGGACATCCACAGGCAAGGACTCATGAACGGGTTCCCTCCAGAAGTCCAACTGAACACAGAAGGAAACAAGTATGGAACCAAATGCATATGAGAGACATCAATAAGTAGATCTCTGGTTTTGATGTGAAACTTACCCCGAGGTGTTCCTGTTCAGAAAGTTCCTTCAGGAGAGAGATCTGTGCCTCATCTTTTGCAGTGATCTGAAGAAGCTGGTCTCTGTAGATACATCAAAACATATGCAGGAATACTTCTTAGGTTATGTGGCTTCATTTGAATTTTCATTGCAAATTAAGATATTTTGTCCATACAATGAAAGCCATTTTTTAAAACAACAACTTTTTTTGGAACAACATGAAGGTGAGCAAATGATAATTTTTTGGATAAAATGTCCATTTATGACTCAAGTGACTCTTTTTGGCAAATCCGGCCACAAACAGAGCAGTTAAAAATAGTATTCCTTTCATCATCATCATCTTATAAAGTAAAGCTATGAACACTAAAAATCACACTTTATATTTGATCACTGTAGCTATGACCATGATGACCCTCCTCCTGAACAAATGTCCATTTATGACTCAAGTGACTCTTTTTGGCAAATCCGGCCACAAACAGAGCAGTTAAAAATAGTATTCCTTTCATCATCATCATCTTATAAAGTAAAGCTATGAACACTAAAAATCACACTTTAAATTTGATCACTGTAGCTATGACCATGATGACCCTCCTCCTGAACACTCAGCGCTGAATAAACCACAGCTTTCTCTCTCAAACTCAATGTAAAATGCTGCACCGCTTTTATATTTTTTGGTGCATAACCATGCAGAATATGTATTCTCATTTAACCTAGGATACTGTGAATAGGATTTGTGAGCTCACCCCTCAAAGGTCTTTTTGCCAAACACAGCCACAAACAGAACAGTCAGCACCAGTAGCCCCTTCATCTTGCTTGAGTAGAACTTTCTGGCTAGAGTCATTCTTTATATACTGCCCTGGTGACTGTGACCTTGTATTTGAGGTAGTAATGGGTTGGCAAGCCTGCTGCTGTGGTTCCCACAATATTATACAATAATAATGCTGAATTTTGACAAATGAAAGCAATGCAGCTGTTACTTCTAGTATAGCGGCATACGGTGTTTTGACTGGTAAATGTAATCAATAGTGCCTTACCTGGTTTGATCCGAGATAGAAAGATAGTAAAAACAAGACCAAATCTATCTATCTATCTATCTATCTATCTATCTGCTGATGGACAGAACAGTGTTAATGACATTTTGTTATCAGATATTATTATACAGGTCAAGATGACCAAACCACGGTAATCATTTACTTCTTCTGCAGTTTTCTCATTTGCAAAACCTCATAATAAGTCACAATCTGACGGGAAAGTCACACCTAAATGGTGATTAAACATCACAGAGCCTACCCACACATGTAAACAAACTCATCCTTTCACACAACATTTCTATTTTAGTCACTGCTAGTCATGGTTCTGTTAGTCAAAACCCCATACGTTTGAATAAACTGTTAGAATGGTTATTAGAAAATAAACATTTATCTAGTTTATGCATTTATATCTCTTTGCAAAACAAGATCTTGCTGTGTGGAATAGAATAGCAGGAAATGCTTGTACCAAGTATAGTTTTGACCTTGTGTTGACATTAAATCAGCTCAGACAGGCCTTCTGCTTTGGTTCTCACAACCTTGTGTAACACTGCCTCTGAGTCTGATGATGAGAACAATGCAGCTGTTTTTCATCTTCATTTTTAGAGATTGTGATGCAACTTAGTTTATGGAACTTTCGTGAAAAATATGATGTTGTTGCTTAGTGGTTGAAGTAAAGCTGTTGGCTAGGGTGACCATATTTTAGTTTTCCAAAAAGAGGACAGTGGGTGCGGGCGGGGTGGGGGGTTGGGGTGTGTTGGTTGGTGGTTAAAGTAATGCCGAAAGCGCCCAAAGTAGCGTAATCTCAAATCTCAAAACTCAAAATATGTAATTTCAATACCTAATATACATATTTTACAGTCATTGTTATGCACGTTGAACATAAATACAGCTAAAAAAAGCTTCCTACCAGTGGCCCTTCTTCACAAAACTTAACATCTAGCACAGTTTTATCATAGGTAGAATGCAAAATGTTTCAATGTAATTTATGTTGGTTCAAACCTACACCTCCATTACCATAGTAATGCACTGAAAGACACTTTTGTAATCTAGATGAAACAGAGCAAAATAAAGAAGTGACTGTGCTTTTAGTGATTGATTGAGTGAGTGAGCAGTAATTACATACAAGGTAAGACAGGAAACAAACCCAGTTTCTGATTTTATTCAGACAACAGTGTCATTATAGCTGGTGACATATATAGTTAGTCATGACAATGAAGCTGTGGCCATGCTGTTAGTGCTTCATGTCCATATCAACTCAACAAAATGACTAAAGCAGGCTTAGTGAAGACAAGTCTACACAAATCTTTAATAAACCTCTAAAAGAGAGGCAGAAAAGCAGAATTTAGTATGTCAGAATTTAAAGTCTTACACCACCACACCCTTTCCAAAACCAACACAAACACTGAATAAGCCACAGCTTCCTGTATGAGGCCAGAGCATCAGTTTCTCTCAAAGTACGGCTGTTTCCTGCCCTCCGCATGCACTTACTGATGTTCTCTGACCTGTTAGGATGTGTATTTTTGTATGTCAAATAAGAAAAAGCATGTTAAACAAATTAATATGTATATACACATTTCTGAGGCCCCACAAATGTATTCATTTTATATTTTTCCATGCACGTTTTTTTTATTATAAATTATATTAACAACCTGATCATTTGAGTGAAAAATAAAAAGAACATAACCTTTCACTTTGAATTTTTACATTAAAGAACATTATCTTTTTGAAGAATTTTCACACACACAATTATGAACAAAACAATGCTATGATGTAAAATGAAATATTTCAAATGAAAATTCTAAAAACATTTAAAAATATATTTTTAAGGTTTATTTCCCCAAAAGTTTTTTATGAGACTTGGCTAGTAGTGTAGTATTATAATTCACTGTAACATATAACTGTAACATGGCAATGTATAGGTCCTTTTCTATGCAATTAAAATAGAAAAATACTAATATATATATATATATATATAAACGTTTTATTTTAATTAATAATAATTTAATAATTTATTCAAATTAATAATACATATATAAAATAATTATAAAACAAATGTCATTAATCAGCATTTTAATCCACGTTACAGTAGCCAATGAACTACTATTCTGCTAGTTCATGTCTCAGCCTCCAGCTCTCCCATCAGTCCGCGAGCGTTTCATTTTGTAACAGAGACATCTCATACAAGGCTCTGATTGGTAGAATGCATCTGCATCTCTGCTCCTATTGGCTGAACAGCGCACAATGAGCGGAAGTCTTTCAGCGTGCGTGCGTGCGTGAGTGTGAGGTGGGAGTCTGTCCCGTTCAACGAAAGTGACCCGTTGGCGAAAGTTGCCGGTGGGAATAGAGTCAGCGCTGGTTATCACATCTAAACAAGCTCGACAAGAATGGAGATCGAGAAAGAAGTTAAAAAGGTACGCTTATTGAACTGGTCATGGTCCAAAAGTTTAGTTACAGAAACATTCGGCAACGCCCTTAAAGGTAAAGCCACTGCCATTGTTCTACATGGCGAAACATTTGGCATTACAACTCTCACATTCGAGGCCGAGTGATTAAAAACTTGTTTACATTTAGTGAGAAATAGGAAGTGGTCTTTAATAGGAAGTAAAACATGAAAGGCAGATCCTGGTTCTTCTTAAATTGATAGAAACATGAATTGAATGAAAATTATTTTGTTAACAGAACCTATAGATTTTTTCTTTTACAAACTGTAAACAAGCTGGAAGTTGTTGTGAATACTATGTTTAATTCCATAGATTCATTCACTTATATGATGTGGTTGTCACTGCAGCAAGTGTGTTTCTTTCATCACTTATTGCTGCGTTTCAACCACAAGCCAAATTGTAATGGTGTAAGTTTAGTGGTGGTAAAATATGTTTTGACATACAGTACATGTACGGTAAAGAAAGAAGTGGGTTCTTGCAAGAGGCGATGTAAAGATGTGAAGTTTCTCTACAGCTTAAAGTTTGAGTTCAACCCAAAATTACAATTTTATCCAAACCTGTATAACGTTATTCTTCTGGGAAACACAAAAGATATTTTGAATGATGATGACTGAAGATGTCAAGCCTCAAAAATTATGTACCTTTATGTACCATATAAGTAGGCTAGTCAATATGACTTGTGCGCTGTGATGAATGGACTGAATGAAATGTAAGTCATTTTTTACTTCAAATCTTGACAATCAGATTTATTTGAATCCAGTTCACAAACCAATCTGAATGATTCGTTCACAAATCTGATGCAGTTCTCAAGTTCAGCTCACAGACTCAGTCTACTATGATCTAGTTATAACAGTTAGCTTCTCACTACAGTTTCGATGAATTAATAACATGTTATTTTAACCCATTTCTCTCACAAACCTGTTGTATGGCAGAATACTTAAATATAATGTATTATAGATCACATTAATGCTGTTTTACAGCAATTTTGCTATCCTTTTTGAAGCCGGAAAGTTGCAGTCATCATTCATTTTCATTGCATGGAAAAGAGCGACCAACAATCTTTCAAACAAATATCCCTTTAAAAGAAATTAATATTACATTGTACATAACATTTCCACATTTGCATAAAATTGCAAAAAAAAATTAAGTAGTAAGATTTCAAGAGTTTGTCAAGGAAATGGTTAACAAACATTGACATTTGTAATGTTTAAAGCAACTTTAACAGATGCAATAATATATATATTTTTTCATTTGCTAAATCTTTGTGAATGCCACATAATTTTTTCTCAAATGGATGTTTTTAAAAGCATTAATCGAGATTTGCACTGTGTTCTCAGGAGCTAGTGTAGGTACAGTATAAATATTAGGTACAGGTTTATGGACCGAAATGCCACAGTGGGCCTCATTGTCTTGCTGTTAAACAGTAACTCAGACCTTGATTTTTAAGCAGAAAAATGTTCTTCTTTAACAGAGGAGATGTGCTAAGTCCTCCAGGTGTTCTCCATCTTGATAATTACTTGACCTTATAAGGCGGTCTTCCAGCTGAGGAGCTTTAATGTTGAGAACTGCTGAGATAGGAATAAGCTTTATAAAATTAATATTAGAATATCTAGTGAGGTAGACTGATTTCAGATGTTTCTCAAATATATATTGCACTTGTAGAAATAGAAGGGTAGTTTTAGAGGCATTCTTCTCCTTCCTTTAATTATGGAAATTATGTCCTGCTTCAAACTAAAGAGCATTTTGTAAAGCCTATAGTTTTTTTGTCCTAAATAGTAAGTTCTATGAAGTTTCAAGAAGCACATGATCATATAACTGAGGAGAATTCTTTAAAAAAAAACGTTCTTATGAATCCGCCTTTTAATGAATCTTGTCTTATAAAAAGCAGACCCCAGAAGAAATGCAACTTCACCTTTGTTGGATTTGGCAAAATTAGTAAAGGAATACATACAAGAGGTTAGAGAGCATTTTTCATGAACATGCTACATGTTGGTGTCTTTTCTTTTTTTATTTGTTTGTTTGTTTTATAAATTATTAGAAGCATGAATGTCTTTTTAAACTGTGAACGGGAAATGCAAATCCCTTGTGAGATCTAGTAGACATGTTAGAGAATAAATAAATAATTCAAAAAGAATTAAACCATTTCGTCCCAACAGGTGACTTTAATACATGCTGAATTCACAACCCTTTTACCCATTTTGGCATAGTTTATTTCTTTATTTAGGCTGTTTGTTTAGACTTAGTATTTTATTAAATATGTATTGCTAGAAAAATAAATGTTTTGAAGTCTTTTATGCTCAACAAGACAGAACAAAAAAATACAGTAAACCAGTAATATTGTGAAATAATATTTAAAAATAAAAAGTCATATATTTCAATGATGGCAAAGCTGAATTTTCAGCATCATTATACAGTCTGTGTCTCTTCAGAAATCATGCAGATTGATGTTGTAATGCTTAATATTTTGTGGAAACCATGATGAATTTTTTTCAGTTTTTTTGATGAATTGAAAGTTTTTAAAAGAACAGCATTCATTTGATAAATGCTGAATAAAATTAAAAAGTCTTCTTATACATATGAAGTTGATAATTAGCATTTTCCAAAGGTTCAGCACTTGCTATTTGTTGAAAAGAAAATGAAATTTGTTATTTTTGAAATTGGTAGGAAAGGGGCAGTGTGGCCACCATTTAATTAAAGGCACAATATGTAAGATTTTTTAATTAAAATATCCAAAAACCATTAGAACAGTGTTATATATTTTGCTGACTTGTGTACCTTATCCCAAATGTTTCGAAGAATGTTTAGCAATTTTTACTAGTGACACAGACCGTGTCCATAGTGTCATTGTGTCGCCTGCCAATGACGTCATAACCCCTCGATTTCCGGTTTTGTTTTGTAGAAAATATGGAAACAATAAAAAGACACTTTAATATGTTATGCATTTAATTAGACCGGTGACGACCGCACAGAGTAGCATTATAACAGAACGTATCTAGTATGATAAAACAGGGCTGCTTTACCCCACATACGCACGACCGGAAGGAGCGGAAGCGGTCGACTGTGGCATAATAAAAGCTCCGCTGCTTTCGAGCCGTGTGTCATGCTCGTTCAGCGGCCTCGTTTCACTTCGATGGCTTTCAGCCTCACCCTGCTTCATTCTACTACGTTAATAAATCATTAGCTCATCCATGAACATGATTTCTGCTCGAGTCCTGTCGGATTGCATCGGCTGTGGGGATGAAGACGGCAACTCCCATGACTCCACACTCAGTCACGGCGTCATCAAACTACACCTTTGCTTCTTTGTTTATTTTGAATACACGCCCTCCAGCGGTGAAAATTACATATTGTGCCTTTAAAATAAAAAAATGCATATGTGCTTTTTTTGAATTTCTGATGATTTGACCAATACTTTTGTTTGATATGTGTTTGTGACTTGGGAAACAGGATTTGCTCATGTCTCCTGTTGTTTTGCCAGATAACCCTGGGCCATGAGATTGGAGCTGGAGCTGCCTGTCTGAAATGCAAGGACAAATGTGAAGGCTTTGAGCTTCACTTCTGGCGGTTTGTGCTTGCTTCCTTCCTACATATTTGTGCAATGTTATTATTCATGCATGTGGTTTTTATTGTGAAGAATGTCTAATCATGTTGGGTCATCATTGATTTGACTTGTCTGTTTTTATCCATCATCATCTTGACAAACTCACCAAAATGCAGTACCGTATCTATCTGGCAAAAAGTTGTCACACTGAGAGAGCTCTGGCCATTAGCTGCACTCTGTTGGTTTTCCTGAAGTGAGAACCACAGGTGCCAAGATTCCTTTGCCAGAGCTCTATCACTGCAGTGGTGGTGCGTGCCATTCCCAATCACTCTCATGGGGTTTCAGGAATTCTTTGAATGGAAAGACATCAATGTGGATACAGGTCATTGGATGCAGAGCCTGAGACTTCATCTTTGTGTTTGTTTCTATGCAGCTGGGAAGGGTCGACTAGCCATCCAGTGCTGAACAGAATTAGTCAGGTCTCGGTAGGGTTTCTATGGAAGCTTATTTCCACCACGGAATAAAAATATAAATATATTTTTCATGCAGTTCTGAGAATTGTGAGTTATAATCGTGACATATAAACTTGCAATTGTGAGGAAAAAATTTACCTATATTTATCTTTTTTATCTGTGACAGAAACAGAATTGCGAGAGAGGAGTCCATATTGTGAGATGTAATCTAAGAATTCAGAGAAAAAATGTAAAAACTGTGTGACGTTAATGTAGAATTGTGAGGGAAAAACTGAACTGTGAGGTAGAAACTTGCAATTGTGAGAGAAAAAAGTCTGAATTGAGAGTTTTAAAAAAATCACAAAGACTTAAAAAAAAAATATTATTCCGTAGCTAAAGTAAGCTTCCATAAGTTTCTATGTTGTGAAGTGACTCAAACAGGCTTAGACTCACTTCCTGTGCCTCAAAGTCATTCCTTTGTAAATGGCTTTGGATAAAAACATGTGTCCTTTGGATCACTGACATGCTGAAACATTTCTTTTGGGTAAAGATAAAGCCTCTTTGAATTTGTGGCTAAGATTTATGTTGTAGCATTTCCCAAACACCATCTTTCTTACTCATTGGCTCTCATTGATATGTTAAACAGCCCAAAGTGTCTTTAAAGGGGCCACATTCTACTTTTATAGCATTTTATTTTCTTCACTTATAATGTTAGTCAAGGTTTCTTGTAACAAAAAGTCATAATTTAGTTTTCATTACCATTTTCTACCCTCTTACTGAGCGTGCGTTGACAATGACAGCAACAGCGTAGCCAGAAAACATAAATTTTTCAATTTAAATTGTCATCAAACTCTACCTTTTATTTATTTTTGAGTTTTTCGTGCAATATCCCATGTGAAGTCAACTTGCAGATAAACAACATACTTTATCTTGCTGTACAGAAAGTCCTCTTTATCTCTGAATTTTTACAGCTCTCAATGCAACACAATACGGTTTGTTTAGTATGATTTTAATTATATATGTTATAGAAATGCTCAAAAGATCATGTCAAAAGTGATTTAGTATGTAGCCCACCCGTGCCATTCTTTTTCCAAGTAATTAATTACAGAATATCTGTGCATGCCTTAACTTGACCTGTGCACAGCGATCCAAACTAATGTTATCAGACTCTTAGCTAAGCAAAACAGACATAACTCAGAGAGACAGCTCATCCTACAGTAAAAATATTCTCCTCTCATTCTCTATCAATCACTTCAGCTTTTAAAATACAATAAATACGATAACACAAGCCTTTTTTCTCAGTGTGCTGCTGTTCGGTTTGGTTCTTCATACACTACAGTTCAAAAGTTTGGAATCTGTTTCTTATGCTGCATTTATTTGATTAGAAATACAGTAAAAACAGTAATATTGTGACATATTATTATTTCATGTGTTGAAAACGGTTCTGCTGCTTAATACAGTACCTGTACAGATTTTTTGGTGAATATAAAATTCAAAAGAACAGCATTTCTATTTATTTGAAATAGAAATCCTTTCTAACAATATAAATATCTTTAGTGTTACTTTTGATCAATTGAAGTCCTTGCTGAATAAAACTATTGATTTCTTTTTAAAAAATCTAAATGACCACACATTTTTGTATGGTAGTGTATGGTTTAAAGTGTTTCCACAGGTATTCACC
>NW_015505974.1:11054-25463 GCF_001515645.1 Sinocyclocheilus grahami | reverse complement strand
AAAAAATCTGTCTCCCCTTTTAACAGAAAGATTTGTCGAAACTGCAAGTGCGGCGTTGAGGACCATGACGTGCAGCTCGATACTGAGGAGAATAAGAAGGTGGGGAAGCTTTTTGAGGACACCAAGTACACAGGCCTTATAGCCAAGCTGAAGAGAGATGGCATCCCATCTTATAGAGGCAACCAAGTCACCATCTGCATCCCGGCCAGCACCGTCAGCACTGCTACTCCTGTTCCTGCTGCCAGCTTTATCCCCGGCTCCAGCCAGATCTCTGCTCCCAGCGCCCAGCCTGCTTATTCCCCACCTACTGCTGCAGTTCACTCCCCTGCTTCCCCTGCAACGGGCCCTACTGCTGCCCCAGGAGCAGGCCACACTGCTGCGTCAGGGCCAGGCCATAGTGCGGTTTCGTCTGCTGCCACCCCAACTAAAGGCCCTGTTGCTGCCACTACTGTTGTTCCATCCCCTACCCCAGTGCCTGCCAAAACGGATGTGGTTAAGTCCGTTACCTATGAATGGGCTCCACCTGGGATCAACCAAAGCTTGGTATATTATGTTATATTATATATTTTTATATATTTGAATATATTTTTATTTTATTTTATTTATTTTTTGGAATTTATGCTTGAGGGTGAAGTTTTTAATTTTACTTTAATACTTAGATCCACTAGAGGTCCTTCTTCTCCACTTCATTTTTGAGACTCCTTTTTTTAAAGAAATAATCTAATAGCAGAATATTAGAAAAACAATTTGCATTTATTAATTTAGCCAATTAAAATGAGGGAAAAATAGAGCCTTTAGCAGTTATGTTAAGAGTTATTGAATTATTAAAAACTACTTAAAAAAAATATAATTCTTTTGCATTGCTGCATCAAAAAAAATACAATAAAGTGCATAAGTTCTTTTAATTTTAATTTTAAAAATGTAGACCTGCATAAATCTGTTATTTTTAATAAAAAGTCTGTTGCAAAACTATACATAAAAAAAATTGAATGATTATTTTTAATTATTATAAAATTTGAAATAAAGATTTTTTGGTATTATAATATATATTTATTAGTGCTGTCAATCATTTAAAAAAACAACTAATTAATTGCACTTTTTCTTTTAAATTAATACCGAATAATCCCACCTAACATTAAAGTTTTTAAATATACTGTTATATTGCAATAATTTCACATTCAGTCTTCAAATTAATGTAGAAACAACATACAGTATATTTTTAATATTTGTTTAATGGCATCTTTTTTTATGACTGAAGGCGAGTATGACTGATACCAATCCTACTGATGTCTATAGGAAAATTTATTTTGTCCCCTGATATTTAACCATTGGCTATAACCATTCAACATTACAGTATAAATGAGAGCTATAAATATTAACATTTATTAGAATTTAAAAAATAACAACTTCTAATTTACAGAAAGTGAATATAAAACAATCTTCACATAAACCCTCTATAATAAATGTAATATTTACCTTTGTCCTTCAGCAAGTAGCAAATATACAAAAAAGTAATAAAGTTATCAACACTAAATTCTAAATTAAATATAGATTAAACTATATGTAATTGAATATAGATGAAAGCAACAAAGTTATTGATTTACTCTTTTTTTCTTTTGTTCTTTGATTAACAGACATCACAGCAGCTGGGTTATTTAGGTTATTTGGCTGCTATTACTTTAAGAGCTGCCGCTGCTGAATGTGAAGCAGATCTGACACGTATGCTCGTAGTTGCATTCGCACTTTAATATGAAATGATACAGCGCGAGCCACTGAACTTGTGCATGCAATTTAAGAGCATGTGTTACAAGCACAGTATGACGGCTGACAGGACAGGAAAATTTATTTTTACTGACCTATGACCTGACAACATCTCATCTGATCACAGTTCACTGTTGTTCTACTGAAGCTGCCACATCACCTGTACCGTTTCCGCACTCGTTTGACTCGCGCCTGGCTCTGAGGCGAAGTGGAGTGCGCGTCTGAAAAGTCTACTGTTTAATGTGGTCGGAAAGATGTTCTGCGTCTAAATAAATGCAATTCTTGTCAAGAAAAAAGAGACCGAAGCAGCAGTTGTAAATGGGGTGGCCACCCTAGCCCCGCCCCTGCGTTAACTGTGTTAAATATTTTTAACACTGTTAAATGGGAAAAATAATCACCTGCATTAACACGCTAATTTTGACAGCACTAATATTTATTAATTCAGTTATCATAAAATAATTATAACATTTCTATTAGAATATCCAAAATAAATGAAAAAAAAATGTGAGGAATACTTCACCAAGAATGAAAGTCCTGTCATTTACTAAATGTCCTGTCACTCCAATTCCATACAATTTTGTCATTTATTTTTAAATATTCTGTTTCACTCAAAAATACACCACATTACAAAAGTTAAATAGGTTCCACATCTAATTTCATATTAACCAAAAAACATCACTTCTTTCCTCTCAGGCTCTGCGATACATTGAGCTTCTGCCTCCGGAGCGGCGGCCCATCGCTGGTACGGCGGGAGCAGATTACCGTAAGAAACAGATGGCCAAACAGCTTCCCGACCATGACCAAGACCCAGAGCGCTGCCACGAACTCTCGCCCGGTGAGGTTAAGCAAATGCAGCAGTATGTCCGCAAGTACAAGGACGAGGCATTGGGCGTAGGCGACATCACCCTGCCCGAAGAGATGGGACAGCAGGCAGGTATGGCCGGGGAAAAGGGTCCTCAAAGCCTCGGGGCAGGAGGGAAATCTGGTGCTGGAACAACAGGGACTTCTGGAGACAAAGGTGATGCTGTTGCTACAATGGGAAAAGTTGGCTCCCCGGGGGCTGGGATGTCACCCGCTGGACCTGTTGGTAACTATGTACGTATGCCATTCCTACATACATGTTTTGCTAAATGCAACTCCGTTTGTGAATGTTGATTGTCATGGATACATTTTTTATTACATACAAATAGCTTTTGTAACCTTTCTGTTCTCATTATCCCTTTACATCTTAATGACTCTCAGTCTAATTTCTAGGCATTTAAATGTCACCATCTATTAATGAAAAATCCCCTTTGGAGCTGTTGAGCAGCTGTATTTATTTCCACCACATGTGCGCTACAGGAGTCGAATCGTTCTCCAGCGCTTATCTCTGGATTCACTTGATTAACATAAGAGCAGTTCAGATTCTGCCAAGCCTGTGTTAGTCAGGCAGTTGGAATGAACGTTATGTTCTTCCAGAGATCTTCATAAATTAACACACTGTGGTTATGTTCAAGCTCGGGTGGATTTTTCCAAAATCTATTGTAAGCATCTGAAATCTCATGGTGGAAACATATGCATGCCATCAGCCTAATGTTTTTGCCTTTTTTAAAGAGATAGTTTACCCCAAAATGAACATTGTGTCATTGTTTACTCACCCTAATGTTGTTCCAAACCTGTTATACTGTTATCTTTTTGCCTGGAACACAAAAAGAGAATTGAAACCATCTTTACCAGCTCTATTCTTTAGAACAACATGTCATAGCAATCACATTTGTCAAGCTCCGAAAAGCACTATAAATATAGAATCCGTTTATTATATTTGAAGTCTTTTGAGTTCAAACAACAACAACTTTCAGATGAACAAAATTAAATTGTTGTTATTTAGTGAAAATCTTGCCCTCCGCTGCAGCTTTCCAATCATATATTCCAAAAATAGGTTATTGCATACATAGTTATAAATATGAGAAATAGTCTTTATTGTGTGAAAAAAATCTCATTGAGATATAAAGTCATAAATACAAGAAATCAGTTATGTGAAATAGTCACATTATGGCATGTAAAGACATAAATACGATAAAAAGTCATAGTTACGCAAAATAATCAGATTGCATGAAAATGCCATAAATACGACAAGTCATAATTAGGAGATATAAAGTCATAATAGGAGAAATAAAGTTATAAATCTGATATATAATGTGATAAATGAGAAGTAAAGTCATTATGCAAAAGTTGAGATATTGAGATGCAAAGTCATAAATACTCAACAAAGTCATAATTAGGAAATATAAAGTAATATTGTGAGAAATAAAGTTATAAACACGAGAAATAAAGTGGTGATTATATTGCTGAAGATATAAAGTCATAAATACAAGTGTCATAATTATGAGATATAAAGTCATATTTTAAGTAATAGTTAATTGAATAAATTCATAATTATGAGATATAAAGACATATTGTGAGAAATAAAGTTACAAATATTATAAATAAGTGGTAATTGTGAGATATGAAGTATTAAATACAAGATGTCATGTTATGAGCTATAAAGTCATACTGTGAGAAAAAGTTATAAATATGAGATACAAAAAAATAATGAATGGAGTCATAATTACGAGATATAAAGCCATAAATATGAGAAGTCGTTAAGCAAAAGTTACATTCATAAATACGAGAAATAAAGTTGTAATTACAAGATATAAAATCAAATTCTGAGAAATAACATTGTAAATGTGAGAAATAAAGTAACTATGAGATATAGTCATATTGTAAGTGTAGCAAAGTGGGTAGTTCGGGAAGAAGGAGAACCGGCGAACATGAAAGATTTTAATAAAATAAACAAACACAAAACAAAAGTAAAGCGGCAGCCCCTCGCGGACGACTGCCGCACACAAAACACTAAATAAACTCCAGGCCTGGTCCTCTCTCGTCTTTCACTTTCGTCACTCCTCTTTATCCTTCCGGAGCTCCTCCGTGAGACTCGAGACCGATGAGTGGTGCAGGTGTCGCTCATTATCATTTCCTCCACCGGCCTCGCTCCGTTCCCACGACTCTCAGCTCCGACCCTCTCGTCACAGTAAGATATGAAATCAGAATTAGGGGCGAGAAATAGTTACACTATGTGATATAAAGAAATTTGAATCTTGGGTGTATTCCCTAAACTTTGCAGGTTTTTATTAATTTCCATTATTTCCTTTTAATTTTTGCTAAGTCTTACTCCACCGGGACTGATGAATTGCTAATGTAAATGCTCTCTGGTTTTGTTCATTAAAACCAACCTGCCCCCACAGTGTTTTCCCCCTTTCATTCTTCACTGATGTTTCTGCCTAACTGAACTCATCTCCGGATCTCTGCCCACAGTCATGTCACCGCTGCCAGCTGCCCATGAAGAAGGGTGAGCCGGCGGTGTACGCAGAGCGGGCAGGCTATGATAAACTCTGGCACCCGGCGTGCTTTGTGTGCTGTACCTGCACCGAGCTACTGGTGGACATGATCTATTTCTGGAAGAAGGGTCAGCTGTACTGTGGCCGCCATTACGGAGACAGCGAAAAGCCTCGATGTGCAGGTTGCGATGAGGTGAGTGGAGGCAAATTAGTTCACATGGTCAATGTCACAAATTTGCTTACATTTGATTAGTGACCTAGAAATAGTGCAGGATCTCTGCTTGTTTGAAAACCTTAAAACTTGGATTATTTCCAGGTTTAAATGAATTTCAGTGTCATCTCAGATGTTTAGACTTTACCATATGTTTTGTGTTAAAATCTCAAACGATCTTAGTAAAATAATGAATGTAATTTTGCCGAATGTTGTTAAATGGTTTTTAACATACCATATGCACAGTACTTAGTGTGTGTATGTGTGTGTGTGGTCTCCAGCTCATCTTCAGTAATGAGTACACCCAGGCTGAGGGCCACAATTGGCACTTGAAGCACTTCTGCTGTTTTGACTGTGACTGTGTGCTGGCTGGAGAGACCTACGTCATGGAGAATGAGAAGCCTGTTTGCAAACCCTGCTACATGAAGCACCACGCTATGGTAAAGAGAAGACATTCCTTAATTTCTCTCCCTCTCTGTCTCTCTGCTCTATAAAGATGACCGTGACTATGTGATATATTTAGGCCAGGGCCTTGTAACTGAAGGGTTCTTTTAGCTTCTTATTTTTAAAAACTCTTTTGCATTTTGTTTTGTTTTGTTATAAAGCCATATTGTGAGAAATAATAGTATAAAAATTTGATCTATAATGACATGAACACAAGAAGATATATAATATCATAAGTATAATTTATGAAGTATTTGTTGCATTGAGATATAGTCATAAATACAAGAAATAAAGTCATAATTTAAGATGTAAACATGAGAAATAAAGTTGTAATCATATAAATGAAGTCATAAATACAGGAAGTAACATCACAATTATGCAAAATATATGAATTTGAATTGAATTTGTAATATTCAGATTTGAAGTCATATATACAGGTAAAGTTATAATTATGCAAAGTAGTGATAAGATATAAAGTCTTAAATACAAAAAAAAATGTTTTTTGTTTTGTTTGCACAACTACTTTCAGGAGTATCTTTTTTTCTTTTGAATATTTCTTTTAATGTTCCTCATAGAAATTAATAGGTAACTAATATTGTAACCATGAGTTTTTATATGCATGCACAATTAGATTCTCATCCTGCTGTGTACTCAAACATTTTGATTGCAAATATTGTATATTTCTTGTAATTCCCATGCACATTAATGCGTTTTAGGATTACTCTTATCAGCACCTGCAACAAGAGGCCATGCAGTGTTACATATTTCATAACCATTTTATGGTGCCCGGGCACAAACAAGTGAAACATTTAGAAGCTAGTTTTACAAACCCTCACATTGTCCAAGTATCATTCATGTCACACCTAAATGGAAGTGAATTCCTGCTAAGCCTGGGCTATTAAAACTAACAGCCTCGGCATGTGTTCGTCAGCCATATTAGTTCAGGAGCAGGTGAAGGAGATTTAGGAAGTGCCAGTGACATGATAATCAGAGCACAGGGAGGGTGGAAGCGCACTTAATGGAGTCGTGTGATATCGGACACCACCGATCTCTCTCAGCGCCTGCCTGAACTATGACACAGCTCTTATGACTCATCAGCTTAGGAAGGAAAGGTCAGATATTCAAATAGAGCAGATTTTTTTAATATTTTACTGGGTTAATTGTGCCTGTAACAAGTGCAATCAAAGACATTTGTGAACGAATCAAACAAACAAATTTGTTATACTACTTCTTGTGAAATTATCTGTATCCCTCTGCGTTCACAGTGTTGTGCGGCCTGTCAGAACCCCATCGAGCCTGAAGCTCAGCGTGTGTCGTACGGAGAGCACCACTGGCACGCCGAACCCCAGTGCTTCCAGTGCTCCTGCTGCTCCAAGTGCCTTATGGGCCAGCGCTTCATGGCCATGCAGGGCATGCTGCTGTGCTCCGTGGAGTGCAAGAAGAAGATCACAGCCTCCTGAAGGAACATCTAGGATTATTTTTTTGGAAAAGTGCTTAGAGCACCGCAAGGCAGTTTCTCCCTAATGCAGTACACTAAATATATAGTTTTATTGAGAAATTAATGTATTTGTATGACTAATCTTAATGTTTTTCCAAGGTCCCATTTTTGGGAAATAATAAGCAATACGTTGGAGCAGCGACTCAAAAAGTGTTGTCAATGTGATTCTTTATTATTAATGATTTAGTATTAAATAAACAGAAGCAATGATGGCTTTTGTTCTTTGGCTACTGAAAAATCTATTTTACTCTCATTTTTTGCCTTTATTATGACTAAAATTGCACTTTATTTTTTCCGTAGCTTTCACTTTGTAATCCAATAAATGTTTTGCAGTAATATGAATAGATTTTTTCCCCCATGTGAAGTGGTTTAACTATGTATCCAAATATGTATTGTTATTATGACGTACAAGTTTGGGATCTCAAGGGACAGGTGTTACGTTCATGTTAATGTCTTGACCGTTTCACACCATTGAAAATTCCAATCCAGGCCGGCACTTTTAGGGAAATGTTAGTCCTCCGCGTGTTGTCTTACACTTAGCTGTGGAAACTGGGCACAATTCAAGGAAGCCCGGTTCCATTGTCTCTAATGGCAGCGAACTTAAGACTATACCGTCATTTCCTCCTATCGTAACTGTCCGCATTCACACGAGGGGCTCGGCTGCTTCACCTCCCCTCACCTCACGCCACTCTAGGGTGGAGTTTTGCAGGAGGGAATTCTTTCCTTCAATGTCAGCCCCTCGTGCAGTAACTGTAGGACAGAGATGATTGTTGATTTGTAGCTCCCCGGGGTGATGAAACCCAGATGCAAAGCGTTGCTTCTGTTTAGTGAAACTATAGCACAGGCCCCACACATGAAGAGTCAAGACAGGACAGGGAGATGATCCAAATCTCTGGAAGATCCTACTGGTGACAGCAGAAATGTGACAAATAGGATCCTGGAATTATACTCGTTACTCGCAAAACAGTTGAGATTGTTTGTTACAGACACTTGAGAAATTACAATATGGAAAAATATGGATGTCAGGGATCTGCTTGTATATATATTCTGGCTAAATATGCAGTGGTGCCTTTTCAACCTTAGTTTTAAAGCGTTTGTTTTGCCAGACCCCCTCCTTATCGTGGTCATGTTTATCTGGCCTTTAGCTGAGAAAATGTTCCTAGATAAGCATGTATAAACTAAGCCGGTTCATTGTGTAGTGTAATATAAACCATATTATTGTAAAATAATCTGGTGGTAGCACATGATAACGGCACATGGCCACATAAATCAGATAATAGATAGTCAGAGAGATAGATGAATAGATGGGCAGATAAACAGACTAGATGGTCAGATCGAATTGTAGATAGTCAAATAGATGCGTACGTAGATGGTAGGATAGAAATTCATATTTAGACACTCAGATATGTAGATATTCGTATAGATAGGTACCGGGATGGATAGTAAGGATAGTCAGATACTTAGATAGTCCGGTAGGCATTTATATATACCATAATACCCTAGTGAAAAATAAATATACTAAAATGTATAACATCAATTTTATGTTCTTAATAAAAATACCCCACAATTGTACTTTTGGTATAGTATATTACACTTAAAGTCTGCTAAATTGGAATAACTAATTTTGTACTTAATGCACTTTAATTGTGTGGAAGCAGTGCTGAAGTCCAACTAAAGACATACTGAAGTACACTTAAAAGCTAAAGAGGAAACTATTGTAAGTATACTTTAGGTACACTTTAAATATCTTGCATTTAAAGACCGATATTATTCAAAGACCATCAATATCAGTAATATAATATATTACTTTTTTATTAGGTTATCTATCTATACAAATATATATATATTATATATATAGAGGATTTACATGTTGTATTATTTACAAAAATAGGTATAATATTAATGGGAACACCTGTTTCTTCTGGGTCCATTAGCTTCTGCTGCAAGTTGAGATGCTCCTGCAGGAGGCGCTCTTCCACATTCTATATGTTGTTGCACAGCACCAGCCTTCATTATTTTGTTCATAGCAATGACGCTTATTCATAACTGACCCTTTTTAATGGCAAGCCGTTCACCATGATTTTCCTGAGTATGGTATGGTACGACACATTTTTGTCAGCCCAGGGCTCATTTGAGGTTTGAACAGCATTCTTATCAATCTGTCATTTCCCTTTTGGCAAGTGTGTGGTTAAGGTTTTGACTATGATTCTATGGCAACAATATTGTAAAAAAAAAAAAAAAAAAGTGTTGTTCAACAATTACTTGGCAAGTTCTGTGACTTTTCGCTGTACTTTGTTTAGAAATGATCCAACGGCATGAGACTCGTCCAGATGCTCCAGGTAACGGCGGTAAAGTTAGTTTGACGTTTGACATTCATTAGACATTCGGGTTTTTTGCCAATTAAACTCTTTGCAGCTTTTATGTTTTGAGCCCAAACTAACTCAGATAGACATAAATATATGCCCTTTATGTTGCACAAGGCTTAATTTCTAGGAATTAAAAAAGACTAAAAATAACTATTTAAATTAGTTAAACAATTTAACTACGTGACATTATTATATAAAAGCAATACTAAAATGTTCGGAAAAACATACCTGTTATCGCACAAAGCTCCGTTTTTGGAATTACAATTTTATGTTTTTTATAACAGTTTTAAAAATTTTAATGTATGCAATAATATAAATCCATTAAACGACAACACCATTTGATCTAAAGGTATCAAACCAACTGTAAAATATTCAGAATATTATTCCCTATAATGCACAAGTCTTGGTTTTTCAGATTATGCCTTTATTGTTTTTATATATAGCACTGAAACCATATTTTTTTCATATGTTTTACATACTGTATCCACTTAAATTAATTAAACTCTGACACAGTTTGAGATAAAGGTAGCAGACCAACTGTACAATATTCAGAAAATTATTCCCTATAATGCACAAAGCTTGTTTTTTCAGATTATGCCTTTATTGCTTTATATATAGTACTGAATCTATATTTTTTTATATGTTTTATATACTGTACCCACCTAAATTAATTTAATTAAATCCTCTTGGGGATTTAAAGGGGTCATATGATGCTTTTTTAAAGATCATTATTTTGAGTATTTGGTGTAAGATTGGTTCATCAAAATGAGAATTGATTAAAATCAATATTTTTAACCCAGACCCAGCCCTGCTGTTTTAGCATATGGTGTGCTGATTTGAAGCAGATGAGATTTCACCCCGGGTTTCAGGTGTACTCTGTCAACTGGGCATGCTCATAGTCGTACCAACTTTGGGCACGCAAATAAAGCAAATCCCTGGCACAGCCCAAATGGTCTTTAAATCATATCAGCGGTTGGCTTTTGTTTTTTTCGGCGCTCTTTTGTGCTTTTGTCTATCTCATACACTCCTCCTTTTCCTGACTTTTTCATTGTGTGTCAGCTCAAACATGATATTAAATGAGCTATCCACACCCACCTTTGGTTTATTAGACCATTGTTTGATGTTCTTACTCACTCTATCTATTTCTCTCCCATGCTGTTTATCTCTTTTTCTCTCTAGGGCAGCAATATTGAGAAGCCCCACCCAGAGACACTGTAGCTCTCCCCAAACATAGCTGAAGAGCCATGTGGTATCCAGATTCCACTAAGACCATTTAAGACATTAGTGAAACGTATTATTCACTGTGAGTGTTTTTCTTTGGCATGATTGGTATTTATTTTGGGTAGCACAAAAATGTTTTAAGTAGCCTATTAAGGATTAGGATTAGATCGCACTCTTTTGTATATTTTTTAAATTGTAAGGTGTTTTGGGACTTTTGAGTTAACTTTTCATATTAATTATGAAATAAACTAGAATTACATGTCAGATAATACATGTCACATATCCAAACTGAACACCGTGTATTGTAAAAATTATTTGGAGTGTTATGCCACAGCTAAAAGGATTCATCCAAAACTCAGTGGCCGATTTCGCTCACTCGTTTTCATTCACTCATTTAGTGGACTATAGTAGTGGAGAAATCTAAGGAATTATGGATGAGGGTATGAAGTCCACTACATGAGAAAGGAATGAATTAAATGTTGTGAATGCGATTTCATAGTAATAACAGCGCATTATGGGTGTAGTCGACTACAGAATAATCACAATATGAATAAAGCATGAATATTCGTGAGTTTTCACTGTTGCGGCCATGTCAAGATGCGACAACATACAAATTAATAGAATAGAAAATTAATTAATAAAATATTAGCGCAAATAGACTACTCAAAGTGCGACTTCTTTTGTGAATTAGCCTACCTATTTTGAAGTACAGGCGCGTTTCCATTACTCTTCAAATCGCGCAAATTGAAATTGCGAATTGAAATACACCTAATGGAAACGCGTCAATTTCGCAAAAACGCCCATATATCGCAAAAAAGTTTTTACGCTCGCATGAGGTGGTTTTTCAGGCAATGCGAAAAAGGAATAATTCGCAAAACTGCAATGGAAACGGCTTTTTCGCATTTACAGGTCACATGGCGTATGTAAAAAGTCATGATCATTCTTCAATGTACTATAACCTCCAAGAAACACTTCATACGTGGCCGCTCTCCAGTAGGCTATAAGGGGATTTCCCTACCATTAAAGGGGTCATATGATGCTTTTTTAAAGATCATTATTTTGAGCCATGACTTATCGCGAGAGGCAAAATGTTACGTTTAGTCGTATAACATTGGTTAATGGAAAAGCCGTCATTTCGCAATACTTTTTTATCGACATTTATAAAATATCGCCAAAGTTTTGCGCAAATCTGTAATGGAAACGCACCTGCATAAGCTACACCTGTTGACATTTTAAAAACAATTCATAGTTTGGGTAATATGATAAATTATCAGAGCTGTTTTGCCTGATAGTTTACAGGCATTCAGATAAGTACTTGTGAGTCATAAAATGATCAGATTTGTTCAAAAACACTCACATTGCTAAATGTTTCTTAGAGATGCAGCAGTTGATTGTGTTTGAGCTTTGAATTATTTTCCTTAGTGGAGCATAAATTAACAAAGTAACTAGCAATATTGCATCTACTAATTTAAGTCACTCAGTTTTAGCTACTTCTTTTTATATTACTCGTTGAAACGGCTCAGAAGTTCCTGAGTAAATGTCTTTAATTTTTTTTGGTTTGCAGATGTCATTGAGTTTGATATTTCTTTGCCATTTTAAACCTGGGGTAAGTGTCTAAATACTTTTTTGGGCCACTGTTTAGAATAGCAGTGGTAGTCGCTCCCAAACTGATTGCGTTTTATCCACATGAGACCTTTTAAGGTGCTCCGTTCAAACAAATCTTTAAACTATTTAAGTCAAGATAGATGGATCACAGATCAAAGTTGAAGTATTTACAAAGTACATAAGTGGACTTCACTGTTTAAGTCAAGAATGCAGAGAATCTACAGAACAATGAAAGATGATAACGATTATTCCAGTACATTCTTGCTGCATTGTGTTACTGCTTGTCCTGATGTTTATTCAACAGTGTTTGACACAGATTTCATGGGCCCCATTAACCATGGGCTCTCCAGGTTCAGTTTGCATAGCCTAGCAACTGCCTCAGTTTCCTGCCTTTGTACACGGTCTCATTTCCCCTACTTCATCTTGGAAAAACGTACAAGCAGAGGCAAACACAGTCCATCAGTGCTCAGCCCCTCAGACACACACACTGTAGTTTGACCACGAAAAATTAATATGGCATAAGGTTTTGACATGAATGCCAAAGAACATCTGGTTAACTCATTCAGTAGATCCTCTATTGTTTGATTCTGCTCACACAACTCAATTTAGTTCTACCATTCTTTTTTTAATTTTTTAGATAAAACATACATACAGTGACGAGTTATAGGTATATAAATGTGGTTTAGATAAAACATACATACAGTGACGAGTTATAGGTATATAAATGTGGTTTAGATAAAACATACATACAGTGACGAGTTATAGGTTTGAACATTAAAGCATGTCAACATATTCTGTTACACCAAATACACAAAATAATGGTCTTTAAAAAAGCATCATATGACCCCTTTAACCATCCACTAGTTTTCCTTGCTTGGGGAAAAGAGTCCAGAAAATCAGCATGTAAGTGAGTTTCTTGCTCTCTCACTGTATCTTACAATCTTCGAAGAGTCAGTGGCACTGCATAACCAAATACATGCCAAGTTATGCAATGCATTCTGGGTAATACTATACATCCCTGATTCACCTAGGACCATCCTATTGTCTCGCCAATTTTTTTTTTATTGGATCCTTTATTAAAATAATGACTAATAATTCAACTTGTGCATACGGTATTTAGTTGATTGGCCTGGATAGTAGCTCTTTGCTGTCTGTATAACCATGTTTTGTTTCTAGTAGTTCATGTTGATATGCTGTACTTTACAATAATTATGATGCACGTTGACTGAAGCACTTAACTTTTCATAAATAAGTATGAAACTCCTAACTTAATATGCTTTTACTAGAGAGATAAGAAGTCTTAAAAGCTGTGCTCTGGATTTAGTAAGCTATAGGAGAAAAATTTGAAGGGCTAATAAACGTCTCCAGCAGGAATGTGTGACTACCTCGTATGGGCATGAAAATCAAGAGCTTTTTTTTCATATATTTTTGCAGCGAAAGGGTTTACGTTAATGTGGTTTAAATAAGGGGGATTTGTAAAGGTGGGAAGGTTAAACAGAGATAAAAATGCTTTATCTTCTCTCATTCTAGGACCTTTTTAAAAGTGGTAGAGAAGGCAGGGGATTCCTCTTCCTGAATGGTGCTGATGTCACTGAGTATCACCTCTCTGTGAAGGAGAAGTACTGAGGTGAGAATGCAAGGGGTCAAAATCTGGCTCTTGTAATGTTTCAGATCTTTTTTTTACATCTCCGTCAGTTTTTCCACCCATCCATCCTTCGGATCAAAGAGAAAAGTGGATATATGACATTTTACATCAAAAGACAGTGAGACGGCACGTCTCTCTATTCCCGTGCTGCACGGTACATTCCACTGGTGACACAGAAATGTCCAAATTAGCCCAATTCTTAGCCTTTCACTTTTAACCTTTGACCCTTGTCACATACCACATCTTTCATAACATTTGCTTAAAAAAAGAGTGTCCACCACATGGATATTAGTTAAGCG
>NW_015505974.1:9411-10348 GCF_001515645.1 Sinocyclocheilus grahami | reverse complement strand
TTGCTGAAAGAATGCACCTCATGGAATGCCGGTCTTTGTATCACTGTAACGTTCGAGCCAAGTATCATGAACAATACGAACTGTCACAGACTTGCATGGATGTTACTTAGTTGCACCTCTTTTGTCTTGAAACACTAAGCCTGAGGATTTGAGCTGTAGTGAATTAGAGGGATAAGCAGCAATAAGCACTCATGATTTCACGTTTCTTTTCTAAATACAAACCTGACGTTCATGTACCATTCGTCGGAAAAGAAACCAAATCCTATTGTTTCTGCTCTTATGATTGCCTTGGCTTACCAGGTCTCAGTGATGTTAAAGTCTATGTCTATGTACAGTATATAAAGAATCTTTATATTTTCCTCATCCAGTTCTTTGAAACTGAATACCATATATTCCATGGAATGAATTGGTATCAGCATGTCCTAGTGTTTTCACAAACATGCTGTACTGATAAGTCTGTGGCTCTGGAATTCTTAGAGTCTGACGTAATGGAGTAAATGCAGAAATGTATGGGGCAATCATTTCAGCTGGAGTGTTTGCACCCACGCTGGGACTGAGTGTAAGGTGATCAGGCAGGTTAGGCTAACAGCTTATACATTTAAATGAATTGCTGTGAAACAAAATCATATGCAGTGTTTGTGCAATATTTGCTATCCTGTTTTGCATCTTCACAAAAACCTCCTGTGTTTATATATGATAATGTGAAGAACTGGGTGAAACTCACAAAGAACATGTTTGGGTCATATTTCACCCAAAAAGTTCTTTACCTTTCTATTTTATTTTGTACATTATTTTGGTTTATAAAAAGAATATTTGTATTTGTTTATATGTATGTTTTATTTTGTTTTTGTTAATACTACATTTTAATTTTTAATTATAATTAAAAATATAATTTTAAATTTAAAGACAGTACTGTTTTTTATTTTTGTATGTTTTT
>NW_015505974.1:7622-8353 GCF_001515645.1 Sinocyclocheilus grahami | reverse complement strand
CTTGAAGAACCTTTTGAAGCACCTTTATTTTTAAGAGTGCAGTGTGGAAAGATTAACAGTTGTGTGAAGTGGGTTCACCGGGCACTGGGTGAAATGCTTAGAGATCCACCAGCAACCCATTTCTTGCAGTGGCTAAATGATGTAATATTGAGAGAAAACTAACTTCTTTAAATGACTTCTTGGTCATGTTTTCAGCATCTGAGGAGAATCCTGCATCATTTGTAAGGAGTTTCCCAACCTCACCTCTCTCCCAGACAGCACGGGTGAGTTCATTTGCTCTCTAATGGCAATATATTGAGCAAGCCATGCTTTACCCAATTTCATTAGCTAATCTTGCTTTTTCCTCTCTTTTTCCCTCCTTTCTGTCTGTTTCTCTCTTTAGTTGCTGCAGTCTAAACTGAAGACACACATGGGCCTTTCACATCACTTCTGGAAAATTCTTCTCCCCTCCGTCTTTGCTTTAGGGAGGATACAATCATTTAGCTCCCACTTACGTATATCTGTGTGCCCGCTCTCACGTAGGTTTTACACCCTGTGGGCATCTGTGGACTGAGGGGTGTGCCAGGGCAGAGCTTTTTTAAATGAGGTTCTTCCCTACACAGTTACTGTATATTACCGCTTTTTTAAGTCTTTTATGCGCCCCTAAGCTACATTTATTTGATCAAAAGGCAATAAAACAGTAAATTCATGAAGTATTGTTACAATTTAAAACAACTGTTTTATTTTTTTTT
>NW_015505974.1:7056-7612 GCF_001515645.1 Sinocyclocheilus grahami | reverse complement strand
TTTATTCCTGTGATGGCAAAGCTGAATTTTCAGCATCATTACTTCTGTCTTCAGTGTCACATGATTCTTGAGAAATCAGTCTAATATGCTGATTTGCTGCTCAAGAAACATTATTATATTTTTATCAAAGTTGAAAACAGTTGTGCTGTTCAGTATTTTTGTGGAGACCATGAAACTTGATGAATATTAAGTTGAATATATGAATATAAAGCTCAGCTTTTATATTAAATAGAAATCTTGTAACATGTAATGTCTTTACAGTAACTTTCGATCAATTAAATGTGTCTTTGCTGGATAAAAGTATTAAAAAGCATTCAAAAATCCTTGCATGAAATACTAAGAATCAAATGTAAAAATTTTGCATTTGGTTAGATGAGACTTTGCATGGATAAAAATATAAATTACATTGGCCTCAAAAAGTATTTAGATACTTTTTGCTTTTGTAAAACACAAGAATGTTTTAACTGTCCCCATGATGAATGCCAATAGGGTTCACAACAATGTTGGTCCTAATTGACATTCATTGTATGAAGAAAAAAACCCTGAAACATTTTTC
>NW_015505974.1:4890-5676 GCF_001515645.1 Sinocyclocheilus grahami | reverse complement strand
GCAGTGAAGAATTAGCACTGAAAAGGCGTGGACAGTTATTTTTGCACCTGACCTTATTTGAATATGCATTTTTAGGAATTTCCCTTTCAGACGCAAAATTTAATGGGAGAAGAGTATTAAAATGAATCACGCAATGCGATTTACTAATATTTGTGCTCGTCAATTCACTGGTATTTGCGACATTATTTAACACAAAAAAACATATCTTAAAGCAGGCGATAATTTGCGCTGCTCTTGGTAGATTGTGCTGGTCATTATGGAAATGATCTGGCTGCTCTGTGTTCTTTAATGTGCACATTGTCAGTAGCCTAAATCACATGTAGAATTTCCCCCTCCCATCTGCGCTTTTATGGAATTGCCCTCTAATGCTAATTTGCCCTGTTTAGTAGCTAAATCTGGCGTAAAGCCTCAGATTTCAAACTCTTTCCATTTTATTACAAAATTCAAACAATAAATGCCATTTTGGCGCTGTTTTGTGGAGTAACAGATCGTGGCAGCACGAAGTGCGGTAAACTGATCATCTCACTTTAACCAGTTACAGCACGAAATAAACATGAATGGACATCAGAAGGTAGGCCTATGTTAAAAGAAAAAGTAGCCTACAACTTACTGAAATCCCCATCCGCTATCGCTCAATCAGTGTTTCAACTGTGGAAAGATGTCAATATAACAGCTTGTAAACAATGTGTCACATAACATCACATTTACCTCCGAAAAAAAACATTTGTTGATGACCATAAACTCATTAGTCAGCTAGAAAAATTAACTCTATAGAGGAGAATTTTA
>NW_015505974.1:2257-4880 GCF_001515645.1 Sinocyclocheilus grahami | reverse complement strand
GTTCTTCAATATTTAATTTATGTTTGAATAAATCCATCAAGTTTTGACAGCCGCTATTTAAATGTTTAGTTATATTTAAAAAAACTAATTGAGGTAGAAATATAATTACGTAATTGTACATTTTGTAACTTTATTCTTAAAAAAACGACATTGTGTAATTTAAGTGTTTGTATACAAATCAATTCATTTTGACCTTCAATATTATTCTAATGTACTACCAACTGACTCTCGTGTAGGCCTATATTTTACAGCATTAGTTGAGAGATTGTTTTTCCTTGAGAAAATTTGCCTTGTGCTGTTGAATCAATTTGTGAAATTTGAGTCAATACCCAGCCTTTTTTCTTTTTCTTTTTCTTGCAAGCACAAAGTCACAATATTTTGAGCTTTTTAGTGCCACACTAAAATATGTATAATATTGTAAAATATAAAATGCCGTTATAATCCTATTATGAGATTAAGGCATAATAGGCCTAAGGCTTCATTCTCGAAACATGACTTTATTCTTGTAATGTAACAAATTTATTCTTAGCACAATCATACATTTCAGACACAAAACTGTGATTGGATAATGCTGTAAATAATGTCATTTTGTGAATTATTACACAAAAAGTTGTTTGGAATTGAAATTGGGAATACTTAGCCCGTGGCCGACATATGGGTTGGATTTTGGGAATGAAACAGTGTTTATTTTGAAGTCTGAGCATCTTTGCAAAAACTAATCCCACCATGGTTATAAACAAAATACAAAAACATGCATTTGTTGACAACTAGAAATTGTAACCAACCACATTGTGCATTCACACAGTCATGTAATCTAAAGACTATGGCACCATCGCAAATGGATAGTTTGCCAAAAAATGAAAACTGCCTTCATTTACTCAACCTCAAGCTGTTCCTAACCTATACGAGTTTTTTTCTTTTGTTGAACATAGAAGATATTCTGAAAAAAATGTCTCAATGGTTTTTTTTTGTCCACACAATAGAAGTAAATGGATCCTAATGTGATTTGGTTTGCAAAGTTTTACAAATGTGGCGTAAGGCTGAGTAAATGGGTGGACTATCCATTTATTGCTTTTGATTTTTATGACCACTCGTAGGAAAATAAATTTTGGGAACTTGTAATACAAAATATGGCAGCTGTAGGAATGGGATCCCTACCTTTTAGTTACAACAGCGACTCAAAAACTTTTTTTTTGGTGATTTGAAGAATTTATGATACAATTTTACATTTTATAATATAATCTTTGGTCTTTTCACATTCAGGTAGATGCCTCCCATCAACATCAAGTTGAAGAAGATTGATGACACCTCTTACATCTGCTACGCCTCATTGAAACATCCCTCAACCATCTTCCCATCTGCTGTTTTACCTGATAAACACATTGTGTGAGAAGCAAAGATGAGCTGCGTCAATAGTCGGAAGCTCTCGGCCAGAGCCACATGGTAAAATTAGACATCTCTCAAAGGAATCGTTTTCACATCTCCTGTCCAAAAAGAGTTGCAGTCGTTTCCTCAAGCTACTGCGAGCTGGAGGACAATGCAAGCCAGAGGATGAGGGTGTGTCTAAGGCCTCGGGGGGAAGATTTATGCTCTCTGTCCCATTTGTGTGGGCTTCCACTGGCAGGAGGTGCTCCCCACTCCAGAAGAAGAATTCTCCCACACAGCCGACCCACGTGGCAAGCAGGGATGTCCTCGGATAATTTTAGCCAGCTGACGTCGCTCTGTGTTCCCATCTGTTCCTCCTTTTGTTCCTGATGTCTGCCGTCAACTCTATCACTTTATCGTCTCCTAATTTTAATGTCAAACACATGTGCTTCTTCTGCAAGGAACAAAGTTGTTTGAGAGAAACTCATGTTAGAACCAGACCACAAGTCTCTGCTTTCCTCAAGCACAAAGTTTTGGACCCCACTGACTTTAATTTTATTGGCAAAATTAAAGAAAGAAAGTCAGGTTTGAAACGACATGAACTTTGAATTATCACTTTAACGACATTATTTCCCCACAAATTTTACCCTACCTGATCTTTTCCCAAAATCTCATGATCTCAAAAGGTAGGTTCATTTCTGCACGTGGCGGATCAGGGAGTCTCACAGAGAGCTTACATTCATCACGACTCCAACACATCCTGCCTGGAGTCCGCTGCAGGAAAGAGTGGGTCACCGCAGCATTATGTAATGGACTCTTTGCTGTCATGGCAACGCTGTGGGAACTGGAAATGTGTATTCGTGTGGCGGGAGGCTGCGGCGTGTGTTGTTCCTCATGTTGGGTTCCTGGATGGGCGGGCTTTAAACACTCAGTCAGGGAGTTCCCTCTCTGCCACAATTTGGGTTTGGAGTTCTACGTGGGTTTGTATTACTACATTTTTGGTCACATCCACTCATTTTTCCACAGGATCTACAAGTTTGGTACAAAAATGGGGCTATGGAAGCAAAATGTATATGTACATTTACATTTAATAATTTAGCAGACACTTTTATCCAAAGCGACTTGGACAAATGAGGACAATAGAAGCAATCAAACCAAAAAAAGAGCAACAATATGTAATTGTGACAGGTCCCGGTTAGTCTACACAATATACGTAGCAAGGTTTTATATATATATATATATATATATATATATATAT
>NW_015505974.1:0-747 GCF_001515645.1 Sinocyclocheilus grahami | reverse complement strand
CAGATAAAGCTTTAATTTAATGTTCAGCTGCACAAGGAAAACAAATGCTATTCCCCGGTCTCTGCTAATTACTGCTGTCCCATTTCAGGAAGAAGTTTGACCCCCTCCTCTTTGTTTTCTCTGTTATCTACTGTACACAACTTCCTGTATGAGCACTGAGGCAGCCCGGTCCACTCAGAGAGACTCCCGTATCAGGTTCGGTGAGAGAGACAGAGACCCTTACATTATGAATGAGATGTATTCATAATGCAATATGCTTTTATTTTGTCATTATACTAAAGAAATTATTAAAATATTATACGGGAAATATTTGCTTTTTTAGTTGACATTGTATGCACAATATTATAATGTTAAAGGTATAAACCTATTTAAATATTTTTTATTAGTGTTAAATGCTAGCACTGTCATTCAAATAAAATGATTGTCATAAAATATTTATTTTATTATGTTGACATTGTATCTTCAGTTTTCTAATAATTTTAGAAGCATAAACAATCAAAATAGATTTAGTTTTTTATTTATTACTGTTAAATGCTCAGACTGTCATTAAAATAAAATAATTGTCATAAAACATTTACTTTATTAAGTAGATATTGTTTCTCCAGTTTTATAATAATTTATAATAATTTAAATAGATTTAGATTATTTTTACTGTTTTAAGTTTTTATTTTAAGTTATTACTAGGGCTGTCATGAATATAATTGTCATTAATGTCATGATTTCTGACAAGTTTTTCAAAAGCAGAAC
>NW_015505973.1:1402776-1421778 GCF_001515645.1 Sinocyclocheilus grahami | reverse complement strand
CAAAGACAGTGTGGCCCTCTGAAACGTGCAATTGTTCTGGTGGTGTGAGAACAATAGGTCATCTTCGCCCTCACATGCCCACCATACCAGCTGGCGATGACAAACCATGTCACCACACTAACGCTCCTTGTACATCCAAACGCCCATCGAGTACATAAGACCACTGTTGTCCTTGGCTGGTCAATGGACACTTGATTGTTTGTGAACCAGTGCTATGTGCTGGGTCGCCTGGACTGGGGGTGGAGGGTGGCCTGGACAAGCATTCACGATGCTACATATTTGTCTTAGAGGCCACAATAGAAGTACACATTTGGACTCAATGAGACACATTGAGTTAGACTGGACAAAGGCAGGGCAGTGCATGGACACACTCATGTAAAAACATGGCCACATATATGTTAGCGCAGCATTAGCATGGCAAAACCGAAGAATTCTAAACTGCTTCGGCATGCACTGAATTACCATAAAAAGAAAGCTGGGATTAATAATGAACCGGCTTATTAAATCAAGCCCCATTTAACCTTTTTCCAATGTCTTTTCAAGTTTTAGCACAGAGGTTGCTTACAGAATTGGCCATATTCCATCTGAACACAGTGTGCTTGAAAGGAATGCTTCTGAAAATTACCAAAATACTAAAAATCATGCGATAGTTGTAACAGTTTGTTTTCAAGGCAGATCACAATTTATGGTCAGAGTTTTAATATAAACGGGAACTTCACAATGAGGAAGTCTGCTTGTGTGAACTGTGTGAGCATTCACAGTATCCAGTAACAAGCTCTGGAACGAGAGGTTCTCAGTATAACGGACTGACAGAACACTGTGCAGCATAAATGAGCCAAGTCTGAATTACAGTGGGCTGTGACATTTGCTCTTTGGAAGATTCTGAGTTCAATGACTCATGTCTTTCTAAAGGTTGGGCATTACATCTGAGTTGCTGACAACTAACCCCTCATGATGAAATGAAAATGCAATTCTTTGTTTGACCTTGCTGAGGGGTTTGGTTGTTTTTGAACACTTGAGATATTTTTATTTTTATTTTATGTGCCCCCAATGAAAGTTGTTTCCTTTATCTGAGCTGTAACAGAATTGGTTCCTTTTCCTAACTTGCCAAACACCCAAAATATTTGATAACCTGTTAATGGTGTTTTCAAAGAGTAATACCGTTTGTGTCTCATTGATTGTGTCAGACCAGCCATAATTCATTGAGAATAAACAGTTATCCTAGTATGTTGCACAATAGCCAAATTTGAAGTTTTTGTCATTTTGAACTTACTGTGCAGGCCAACAGAGATGACAACTGTTTCAAATGAAGCTATAAAATGTGTTTTTTATTTTCGCTGTTTGCTTTTAATGTAGGTCGCTGGAGGAAACAGTCTGAACTGGATCCGTTTCAAACCCTCCAAGTCTGTTTTATAACTCTTGAGAGTCAGTTGCTCCACAATGAGAAATTTCGCTCTAGTCACTCAAAGTCTCTCTGAGCAAATCTACACACAACCAAATAACATGTGCGCCTCTTTTGACACAATCTTATCATTCTTTGTGTGTAAAGATTTTTCAGGTGCACGGCTCACAGTTACAGTTGGTGGGGTTTTAGATATACTCAACTTTTCTTTATCAGCAGAGTTCCAGAGTAGAAGATTTGGATATATGAAGTGTGCCATCATTAGTGGGATAGATGAAGGTTTAGAAAACATGAGGATGAATAAATGATGACAGAATTTTCAAATTTTTTTTTTTTGGTGAACTATCCCTTTAAGACCTGCTTTTAGATCTTGTATTCTAAATCATAAGTCTTTCAAAATATTTCATCAGTATTTTCTGATGCAGTCATGTGATTTTCAGATGTTGTTCATCTGGTACAGTGTGATGGATGATTTGAACTGACAGATCAATCCGTAGGCAGCTTTGGTGTTGTCATCGCAGAGGCTGCTAGCTCGATTTATGAAGTCACTCCTCTGTTTAGCTTCTAAAAACAATGAACCACAGACTTTCTGTCCTTCAAACCCTCACTGATTGGCATTTTGGAACTGAACCAAGCTCAGGAATAGATATCTGACTTAATCACATCCGTTGATCATGTATCTGTCATCAATGTGAAAGACAGAGGTATCGCAGATGAACTCTCTGGACGTTCTCTGTCCAAAGAGAGACTGTAGATGACTCTATCTCTCCCTGAATCGGTGTTATATCTGCTTGGATCAACCAGTGGAAAAACAAGCCATAGATTCCTGTAATCATGCCTGTCTCTGATACATATCTTGGTCGGCCATAGCTGTCACACCCTCCCAGCCCCCCATTAACAGCCATCTGTCTCTCATTTGGATTTGTGACAAGGACACCAGGACCTTGGGGCATGTGCGACATGCAGCGGAGGTAAGGTGGTGATGTGAAGGGCTTTACAAAGACCTATCTATAGCATTCGACCGCCAAACACAGGCCCGGTGCCCACGGTGTCAACTAGAGCATATTGATCTCCCTCTGTTGCCCATAAATCAACTGTAATTGTTATGATGCTGGCTACGCTTTAGTGGATGTCCTCTCTTGTAAAGTTAACCACTGCAGTCAACATCATATGAGTCATTGAGGTTTCAGTTGCCTAAAAGCATCTAAATGCCATTTTCATGTTTAGCATTTCCTTTCATATTCACTAAAACCTAAGTATAAAAACAAACAAACTTTGTGCCTGATTAAAAGGATAATAAAGTGGTCAAAGTGATTGTTTAAAGAACCATAAAATATACAAAGTGGACCAGACAGAGAGGTTCGTTTTTTTTTAAATAAGGGATACAGTACAGTTAGCTGGTCACTATTGCAAAATAAACCCACATGGAGTGCTTGATACATAGCGACTCGCCAAATAAATATGCATCTTAAAGCTTTCACTAAAAATAGTTCCTTACAATGGAAATAAATAAATGAAAGAGCCATGAAAGAATGTTATTTTCATCTTACATCTTTCAACAAAAAATAGTCCATTACAGAGAACAAAACTGGTACTTAATGGCTTTAATGAGGAAAAGAACTACAGTTCCATGAAGCATTGCGAATGACATAATCGAGATGTAGTTTGAGAGTCTAGGGAGACTGACTCAATTATGTCATTCATGTTGTTTTATGGCAGTGAGTGGATGTTTGCTGCAGAGATCTTTTGGTGCGATTTTCTCACCTAATTGGTGGAATTTTCTTTTCAGAATCATGGGTAATGTAGTTTTTCACCGTGAATTCCACTGTTAAACATGATTCTTTGAAAATAGGTTGTGCAAACTGATTCAACAATTAGGTAATAATGTGAACTGCTGGAACAACAAAGGCATGCCATCGATTAACAACCTCGGAGCTCACAGTATATCTGTCTTTAAAGGGGACATCGGATGAAACCTTCACTTTTTTAGCTTTTTTTGCATTTAGTTAAGTTTCTGTTGTGTCTGCCAGCTCAAGAAAGCTGAAAAGAAAACATGCAGCCAGTTTGTTATGGGCTGTCTGAGTCTGAAACTGTGTCATCCAGCGAGCTGTTTCAATTTGCAGCCGGTTTCTAGGTATATAGCTAGCTATTTGAATAAGACCACCTCCAAGCCATATACGGAGTCCAAGGCAGCTGTCTTGTATCGACACGCCACACGGAAGAGAGTGGTGGGGTGAGCAGTAGCTCATTATCATTTAAAGAGACAGGCACAAAACGGGTCGCTGTGAACAGAGCTGTTTTTGACAAGGTAAAAACTGTGTTGTTTTACACAACTATTGAAGAATTTTAACCAAATGTTCCAGACATTTTATGAAGACCCTAAAGAATCATACCAGCTTGTGGAAAATGGGTATCTGATGTCCCCTTTAAGGGTTTAAAAATCAGTTTCCCTATGGAGAAAATGAATGGAATTTTTATTTCTGGAACCCAACTGTTGCACTTCTGACCGCTGAATACCGTAATTGACCAACCAGAATTGAATTTTTCAGAGAACCTGTAATATGAGTTGTATAAATAAAAGAACATCCTGTTTGAGGCTTTTAAATCCATGTGAAGCTGGGGTTGTGCCTTTTCTCATCCATAATAAGACTATATTTATATTATGCTTTTATTATCTTAGTATTATATATGTGCTACTTAATTATATTTAACTGAGCTGTATTTATGCTGTTTATCTCTATTGAAGTTTTTGGGCTATTTCCTTTCGTTTTCTGCCTAATAACATCAAACAAGGGACTGCCGAGATGAATTTGAATGCTGATTAATGTACATCGTCCTTATTTAAAAAAAAAAAAAGGAAAGACTCACAAATGTGAAACGATGTAGCAGTGAGTGGATGTTTGCTGCAGAGATCTTTTGGTGCGATTTTCTCACCTAATTGGTGGAATTTTCTTTTCAGAATCATGGGTAATGTAGTTTTTCACCGTGAATTCCACTGTTAAACATGATTCTTTGAAAATAGGTTGTGCAAACTGATTCAACAATTAGGTAATAATGTGAACTGCTGGAACAACAAAGGCATGCCATCGATTAACAACCTCGGAGCTCACAGTATATCTGTCTTTAAAGGGGACATCGGATGAAACCTTCACTTTTTTAGCTTTTTTTGCATTTAGTTAAGTTTCTGTTGTGTCTGCCAGCTCAAGAAAGCTGAAAAGAAAACATGCAGCCAGTTTGTTATGGGCTGTCTGAGTCTGAAACTGTGTCATCCAGCGAGCTGTTTCAATTTGCAGCCGGTTTCTAGGTATATAGCTAGCTATTTGAATAAGACCACCTCCAAGCCATATACGGAGTCCAAGGCAGCTGTCTTGTATCGACACGCCACACGGAAGAGAGTGGTGGGGTGAGCAGTAGCTCATTATCATTTAAAGAGACAGGCACAAAACGGGTCGCTGTGAACAGAGCTGTTTTTGACAAGGTAAAAACTGTGTTGTTTTACACAACTATTGAAGAATTTTAACCAAATGTTCCAGACATTTTATGAAGACCCTAAAGAATCATACCAGCTTGTGGAAAATGGGTATCTGATGTCCCCTTTAAGGGTTTAAAAATCAGTTTCCCTATGGAGAAAATGAATGGAATTTTTATTTCTGGAACCCGACTGTTGCACTTCTGACCGCTGAATGCCGTAATTGACCAACCAGAATTGAATTTTTCAGAGAACCTGTAATATGAGTTGTATAAATAAAAGAACATCCTGTTTGAGGCTTTTAAATCCATGTGAAGCTGGGGTTGTGCCTTTTCTCATCCATAATAAGACTATTTTTATATTATGCTTTTATTATCTTAGTATTATATATGTGCTACTTAATTATATTTAACTGAGCTGTATTTATGCTGTTTATCTCTATTGAAGTTTTTGGGCTATTTCCTTTCGTTTTCTGCCTAATAACATCAAACAAGGGACTGCCGAGATGAATTTGAATGCTGATTAATGTACATCGTCCTTATTTAAAAAAAAAAAAGGAAAGACTCACAAATGTGAAACGATGTATTTTTATAACTGAATCGCATCATCCCTGCACAGCCTCACACCAGTACGTCCATTTCCACACTGTCTGGCATCATTCCTTGCCTATTAGCATTTAGTGGCTGCATGTGGTTTCAAGAGTAACCTCAGGACAGCTCTTTGCCTTGAGCGAACTTTCCAATTCATTGAGAGGAAAAGAAGAAGAAATGAAGTGGCAGCAATGGAAGTGTGGTTGGAGGCCATGACTGCCCATCTACAGTACTTGCAGGGTGGCATGTTGTGATGCCTGTGGCTTCCTCTGCTCTCCAGTTTTCCAACCTAATGTTCGATGCACTTAAACCCTCTTTCTTCTCCCGCTGTGAGCCAGCGCATCAGATATGTTACATTACCCACTATGCATAATGGATTAGCAATAAATCTATTTCTGTAACGGGGCTATGTCTCCTGCATTATGTCTCTGAGGTCTTTATTAGTGAATACCAATGATTTTGTGCAGAAAGAACACAACCGGAAAGAGAATGAAAAGGGGCGATGAGGAGGAGGAATGGAGCTAAAATAGCTGTTTTTGGAGGGTGCTATATAACCCAGGGAGAGAAATGAGTTTGGTGGCACTGTATTATTCAGTGTTGTTAAAATGCATTCCCGGCATCAGATGATAATAGTTTCGTAATTCGTGCATCAAGAAAAATAAATATAACCGGGTTACGTGATGTATCAGAAAATTACATGTACTTTCTTTTTTTTTTATTGTAATGTTATGTAAATTACATTTACTTTCTTGCCAATATGACTTATACTTTTCAAAAATGTGGGTTCAAAAATAGTCCAAAAATCAGTTTAAAAGTGTATGTGTGTGTGTGGCTACTCACCATTCATCTCCTATCTCTGTTATATCCTCTGCTCTGCTGCCTCTGATTTCATTCAGTTCCATTAATAAAGTGTTTTGGATTGTTTTGGAAAACTTACCGGTTTGTCCAGTGTGTGTTTCCTTGACACACATACACAAACATGTTGTTTTTTATGGTTTATGGGGACTCTCAATAGGCGTAATGGTTTTTATATTGTACAAACCGTGTTTTCTGTCGCGCTACACCTAAACCTACCCCTTACAGGAAACTTTCTGTAAATTTTTATATTTTCAAAAAAAAAACTAATTCTGAATTATTTATAAGCCTTTTGAATTACGGGCACACTGAAAATGTCCTCATAAATCACCTTCTCGTTGTAATACCTATCTCATACCCATGACATTATACAAATGTGTGTCCTCATAAACCACATAAACATACACACACACACACACACACACACACACACACACACACACACAGTATATAATTATTTATAGCTAATTTTATTAGGATCTCAGCTGCCAAGAAATGTCTGTTTAACACATTTGAGCATGTTTAATTTGATGTCACATTATTCTGCATATTTTCCTTTAAAATGAGCACAGAGCAAACAAAATTTCCTTTGGTGTTCTTTGTAAATTTCCTACTGTAAATATATTAAAACTGAATTTTTTATTTGTAGTATGCATTGCTAAGAACTTCATTTGGACAAATTTAAAGGCGATTTTCTCAATATTTAGATTTTTTTTTGCACCCTCAGATTCCAGATTTTCAAATAGTTGTATCTCGGCCAAATATCGTCCTATCCTAACAAACCATACATCGATGGATGATGTATAAATCTCAATTTTGAAAAATTGACCCCGATGACTGGTTTTGTGGTTCAGCGTCACAATTATTCTTCAAATGGAGCAAAAAATTTGGCACACCATGGTCTCCTAATAGTTAGAGCTCCAGCTGTTTTTTTTTGTTTTTTTTGAGTGACAGGTGATGGGCAGCTGAATCTATAGCTAAGGTGGGTTGCCTCACTGGAGGTGGTCTTAAGAATATCTGCTGATACGCTTGGCCACATATGAATTGCAGTGATTCAGAAACGATTTTGATTATATGAAAAGTCTTTTAGAGAAAACATGAAACATTTGACTCAAATACACATTTAAGAGATTGTATGGGCTTGACACCGTCTCGGTCCTTCTGAAATGAGATGCATGGTCTAAATAAGGATAAAGAAATAAAAATTCAGTGTTGTTTATGTGGGCAGCAGCTCACATAATTCTTATCACATACAGTGTAAGTTTACACATTCATTTTTGCCAATCACTTTCTTGCCAATGTGACTTAATCACAATTACCTTAGGAGCTTACAGTTTTCTTTAATGCACATTTAATAATTATATATACAATTTTTATTAATACACTACCATTCAAAAATTATATATCAGTAATTAAATTTTTTTAATTAATACTTTTATTCAGAACGGTTGCATTTAACTGATCAAAATTGACAGTAATTGCTGCTGAAAATTCAGCTTTGTCATCACAGTAATAAATTACATTTTCAAATATATTAAGTTATTTTAAATTGTAATAATATGACAACATTACTGTTTTTACTCTATGCTTATCAAGGCTGTTAACATTAAAAATCTGACTGACCCCAAACTTTGAATGGTAGTGTGTGTTACAGAGCTGACGAGAAGTGAGACGTGCGGATCCATCTGCAAGGCTTTATTGTGGACTGTTTGGCTTGTTGACAGAGCCGCATGCATACACAAGGCAAAAGCATATACAGTTGCCTGTTTAACTCCTTCTTGGCTTTGGTATGTATGATATGACGTGGGAGAGACACTTAGTAGTCTCCAGATACTCATCATAAAAAATATCATAAACAAAGCATGTTCATTCTCTGTTTTCCACTGATATATACACTCAATGGATTGCAGAGTATTCACAGACTACAAACCAACCTTTGTTACTACACAAAGACCCAGTGGCAAAACGTGCATCATTCACCTGTCATACACAATGTACATTCCCAGATATACAGCATTCTTATGGAGGGTACACACACTCTGGATGCTTATGTACAATTACATAATTGTTAGATGAGAATACATTCCTCCCAGCATGCAAACATGCAAATATATACAGTTCTTCACAAACAAACGGTGAACAAACATTGTTTAACATAATCACACAACTGGAGGCAAGTAGCTGCCAGCCTGTCTACACATGAAAGCAAAACAGGTGCAGAGGATCCCTGTGTCTAACAACAATGCCATTTGCCTTATGACTAAAATAAAGTTTTCAAATGGTTTTCTTGTCAGCTTACAGTGCTCTTAAAGGAATAGTTCACCCAAAAATGAAAATATGCTGAAAATTTACATAGGCCATCTAAGATTTATGTGAGTCTGTTTCTTCATTAGAACAGATTTGGATAAATTTAGCATTACATCACTTGCTCACCAATGGATCTTCTGCAGTGAATGGGTGCCATCACAGTCCAACCTGATAATTAAAATATCACAATAATCCACAAGTAATCCACATGACTTCAGTTCATCCATTAATGTCTTGTAATGTGAAAAGCTGCAACAACAAAACAAATTCATCATAAAACATTTTAGCTAAAATACATGTTCTCTAGCCATAATATTGTTTTCTCCAGTGAAAAAGCCATCTCGTCTGAATCAACATGACTTCAGTTCATCCATTAATGTCTTGTAATGTGAAAAGCTGCAACAACAAAACAAATTCATCATAAAAACATTTTAGCTAAAATACATGTTCTCTAGCCATAATATTGTTTTCTCCAGTGAAAAAGCCATCTCGTCTGAATCGGGAGAGAAATATGCATAGATCAAGCACCATTTGACCAGAAGTGATGTATTAAAGTTAAAAGTTAAAAAGATGTTAATTGATGGACTGGAGTTGAGTTGTGGAATATTGTGATGTTTGTATCAGCTGTTTTGACTAGTTTTGACGGCATCCATTCACTGCAGAGGATTCATTGGTGAGCAAGTGATGTAATGCTATATTTTTAAAATCTGTTCCAATTAAAAAACAAACTCTTCAATATCTTGGATGACCTGATTGTCAGTAAATTTTCAGCACATTTTTCTGTATTTTATTTTAGTTCCAGAAGCCATTTCACTCAGAGATAAATACATCATAAAAGGGAATAAACGATGATCACGACTTCTGTTTCATGACAGATTTAAAGGTAAAGTGCAGTTAACAATTCATACTGTTTTACTCATTTAATGGACACTGTTTGTATAACCAATGGCAGATGAGAGTAAAAACCTGTTTGAAAAATAGTAATTTTTTGCACTTCTGTTTAGTGATGAAATTGCACATTTCAGTTGTATTTAGTGATTACAGCCATTAGTAAATTATTGCTTAGGGGAAAATAGGCTCTCTGTGTAGTTTTTTCAGCTTTCCACAAAAAAATACAAATAAATAAATTAAATACATTCTCTTTGTTTTGCTCCAAGCCTATAATAATCCATCTTAATGAGGTGTCAATCAAATGACTATTGTGTGTTTTCCCTCATATTCTTTTCACATATTATTTTGTCAATACATCTCACTGGCTTTGTCTAGCGAACTGTTTTCTCTCTCGTTATCAGAAGAAGGTGCACTAATGAAACGGTCTGTTCTCTCACTAGTCTGTTAATTACTTCTCTGTTTATTTAGCTGTTGTGCTGTAGTGATGGGAGGCCCAGGGGATTGTCTGACTCCCATGCTAAATAGCCTGCATTCCAATCCCTTGATGCCCAGGCTAATACCATCCTCACTTTCATCTCCACAGCCTGACAAATTAGCACCCATCTGATTCCCCATAGTGAAAAAGAAGGGGAGAAAGGGCCACACAGCATCCTGGAAGAATATTCTGACCACTGAAATATCAGTTATGTATAGATATCTCTGTCGGGAAGAACTTGTTCCTGGAGTTTTGTAAATATGTAAGTAAATGTTTTTGCCCCAACCCATGTTATCTGTAAAACATCATGTCCATTAAAATTTTTTTTTTTTTTAACATGAAGCAACATCCTCTCTGCGCAAAAAAACCAAACACTTTATACAATGCCATTTTCTGTCTTGTTTCAAAATAATCTTTATTATTATTATTATTATAAATAACAATTATATATATTCCTATTTTAAGCATAATCACTAAATTTTGTTAGATTTATGCTTAAAATAAGACGGAAAATACTGTTATATTATTGCATTCTTAGCTTGATGCTTAAAACAAGAAAAAAATAATTACAAAATATTTTTATAATATATAAATTTATATAATATATTCTAGTATATAAAGTATTCTATGTAATATTTATTATATATTCTATATATATTTTGTCTCAAATAAATTCATCTTTACTGAACGTTTTTGGATAGTTTTACTGAAATTTTTTTTTTTACTGCTGATTAAGAAAATATGTTTTGCTGTGTGTGCAAAGTTTAGCATGCTAACCCATGCTGTCCCTCATGCTCGCTCAGAGTACAATCACAAAGGCAGTAGGAACGCTAAGGTAAAGAGGCAGAACCCAATATGAATGCAGAAAACTTTTTTTTCTTCTGTTTTTGGATCTGTTTTCCCCTTGCACTACCATAGTTGCTTAAAGTGTTACATGGCACAAATCTGATCCTAGGTCAGCATTTCATCATCAAACCGTTCCCTGCAGGAGGGCCTCTCACTCTGGCCTTTAGCTGTTGTGAGAGCAATAGCTAGAGTCTGTGTCCATCTGCATAAGAATGCTGCCCACTTCACAGAGGAAGGAGGAGGGCCGCAAGAATTGATGAAAACTTTTCCTGTTCCCCCAAGCCCTTTCATTCCCCTCTCTCCTGTTTCTCAAGTCTTGGCTGAGATGTTTCACACACTCCTGCCTGTGCACTCGCGCCACTTTCAGAAATAAAACCTGCTTAAAAGTTGGGTTTGAATGTAACAATGCTTATGAAACAAAGACACCGGCCTAGTCAAACATGATTGTTAGACCAAGATATTCACCATGCTTCTTATCTGCGAGACAGTCCATGTTTAAATATTTAGTAATGCATTGGAATGCAGAAAAATACCCACTTTCTTTTTTTCCTCATATCATTGCTTCAGGGTTATTGAGTGTGTATATTTGTTTTGCAATGGCTGAAAGTCTCAAAATGTAAATACATAAGGTTTAAGGTTAGAAAGTGGCTAGTTGTCACACAAGTTGGCTATATTTCAGTAACTATAAAGTTTTGAATCAAATGTGTGCATATTCTCATTCTCATTTAGAGTCTGTACAAATAGTATTGACTTTAATATAAGAACAGCTAGAAGAGCTCCTCCTCACAAGTATATGTGTACAAGTTTGTGTGAGAGAGGGTCTGCATCTGCGTGAGAGAGAGAGAAAAGCAAATTGTGCAGGGTTCTCCTCCCATTGCCGACCTCGCACGATGGCAATGTTGAGCAGAGTAGGGTTGATCATGATCATGTGACAGACAGGCAGCTTTGGGAGAGTACAGCTCTGAACACAGAAACATCAGGCGCAACTAAAGGAGTTTCCACACCGCGAGAGCCTACAAGTGAACATTGCCCCGTTTTAAAACCGTTATTCAAGCGCTCTGAACGACATCGACGGTCAGTGGAAAGTTCTGGGGAAGAAGCTCTTTTAACAGCCTGGATAAAGAAAGGTTTGGTGGCGATAAAAATATTCTCTGTTGGAGAGGAGAGACGCACAAATCTCAGCGGGCATGCGGGAGTTTTTGGAGTTATTTGACTGCAAACACTCTACAAACAAATAAGAACTTTCGCGCAGATTCGGTGCGTTAATTGGGTCATCCGTTATTTTTAAAGGTTGATACAAAGTTTCAACATTGTGTTTGAAAAGTAGCGACATCGGGGCAGTAGTTTGGAATAAAAAAGGGAAAATATATTAAACCCCTCCATTTGCTTATTTTTTAATTTTTTTTAACTTTTTTCTCTTGTAGGGGGCTGTCGTGTTTTCCCGAAATTTTACGCACTTTTTGGTTTTTGGGGTAATATTTTAAACATGGTTGGAGAAATGGAAACGAAGGAGAAGCCGAAGCCGACTCCTGATTATCTGATGCAGCTCATGAACGACAAGAAACTGATGAGCAGTCTGCCAAACTTCTGTGGTATTTTCAACCATCTCGAGCGATTGTTAGATGAAGGTGAGAGTAATATATATATATATATATATATATATGTTTTTTTTAAACAATTAATTAGTTTTATGCTCGTAGGAACTGCGGATGCCTTCAGATTTATCCTAAATATGTTATTTTTCTGTTTCCTGGTTGTTGTAAATAAGCTCTGAAATTTGTTGTAAATAATATCTTATGAATTTTTTTTCATCCCAGTAACTCTAGACATTTGTTTTTTTTCAAGAATAACTTTTCTTGCATGCTACAGTGGCTACGTTTACATGCGACCAAATAATCCGTTTGTAATCGGATTGACGCGACTCCTGATTATCTGATGCAGCTCATGAACGACAAGAAACTGATGAGCAGTCTGCCAAACTTCTGTGGTATTTTCAACCATCTCGAGCGATTGTTAGATGAAGGTGAGAGTAATATATATATATATATATATATATATGTTTTTTTTAAACAATTAATTAGTTTTATGCTCGTAGGAACTGCGGATGCCTTCAGATTGATCCTAAATATGTTATTTTTCTGTTTCCTGGTTGTTGTAAATAAGCTTTGAAGTTTGTTGTAAATAATATCTTATGAATTTTTTTTCATCCCAGTAACTCTAGACATTTGTTTTTTTTCAAGAATAACTTTTCTTGCATGCTACAGTGGCTACATTTACATGCGACCAAATAATCCGTTTGTAATCGGATTGACTGCTCAATCGGATTGAGAAGCCTTCATGTAAACACCTTAATCGATCCGATTGAGCTCGATCGGCATGAAATTTCGATCGGATTGAAGGGGGCGGTTTATTCGTTTTCTAATATGATTGAGAGTGCATGTAAACACTCGATCGGATTGAACCCCAAAACTGAAAGGACTGCGCATGTGCAATAGCGTAGTAGAAAGAAGAAATAGCGTAATGACGTATGAGGCACGGAACAAACGGCTCTTTCTTTTGAATAAAGTATTGTATAAATGCGTGTCTGTCTAGACCTTCCAGACCTGGTTGGTATTATAAAGCAAGTTTTGTACTTAAAGCTGGAGTTTGCTCAGGGTCGATGCACTTTTAACTTATTTGAATGCTGCAGAACGCATGTAACCAGCAGCTTTCCTCTGAGAATGCAGGGGAAGCTGAGGACCTGATAACAGAATCACTTCTCGCTTTCTCCCTCTCATTCTAATCATAGAGCCCATGGCCCTGGCTTATTTCATTCTCAGTTTATTGCTGATAATCCAGTGTAATAATATAAAGGTTATCACTGCAATACTTTTATGGAGAGAAGGGTGATCTGTTAGATTTATATCCACGGTATTTTGCAATCCATATTAGAGTAAATTCAGTCTGTCTGGTTCTTTGGTACACTGAATCTCTCTAGATTCATCATAACTTGCCAATAGCTTGTGGCATATTGAAGTATGTGTCATAAATAAATAACCTCACTAAGCTTGGGTTTTTCAGTTCCTCTGTTCAGAGCTAATTTAGCCTTGCCGGTTCTCTTTATTCAGGCATATTCAAGCAAGTTCTCTTTATTGCAGCTCTTAAAATGTTGATTGGCTGAAAAATAGGTAGAATTTCTTTGATCTAGATTTCCTCTCACTATCACAGAGGGGTTCTGAATCATCCACTGCCTTTTGTATAGCTTTATTGTCTCATATATTTTCCTTGTATGAGGATCCCAGTTCTGTTAGGTTATTGTAAAGAGGTTACTATATAATAAGCTTGGTATTTTGCTTGAGCACTTGTAGGCTACCTTTTTTCACACACACCCAATGCCAGATGATGCCAAAGAACTCCTTGTTTGTATCTGCAGTTTCTAATGTGTTTGATGTGGATTTTTTTTTACATACAAGACAACGTTTACAATTCCTAGTTGTTTATTTAGGTTTGTCTTTGCATTTTTTTTTAAATGTACTGTTTATAGCACTTGTTCTTAGTGTGAATTGTATTTGTAGTGTTCTAAATTAATACAAGCCATTACACATAATATTTGATAACTCATATTTGATATTCTGCATTGTGATGTGTTATTGGTTCTGGTTTTGTAAACTTCCAGCATGTGTTTTCAGTGCTGCTCTTTTTCTTCACACTTCTTTTCTGTTCCCTCTGAGGAACAGATATTCTGCTGGTATGCAGCTTATTGAATTATTTGAGTAATTAAGCTATCATGGAAGAAAAATATCTGGGAGAGGATCCAGAAGCATTGTTGAACCTCTCTTTGAAAACACTGGCTTTTTCTTATCTGATTTAGATATAAAACGGGACTACAGAGCCCCAGGTGGACCTACTAGAGAAATTGTTGCAAAGTGGGCTTTTTTGTTATTTTTACTGAAACCGTTCTGTTGCCTTTTATTATTGCATAGGATAAATAATATTGGGCTTGTGTTAACAACATTGCACAAATGTTATTGTTGGAGGCACTTTCAATAAATATGGTACAAAATGAGGCCAAAAAATATTTTCCAGTTTTTCAATAAATGGTCTGCAATGGAAGGTGCTTAACCTTTAGAAAATCATCAACCTCAGAAGGTCAAATACTGTGTTTTTCCCCTATTAATTTCATAAGAGGTTTGTTTTTTCTTTTTTCTCCAATTTCTCTAAATGCAGTTTAATACCCCTGATTGAAATAAAATAGGCAAAATTTATAATATAAACTAGAGGGCTCCCATAAATTAAAGAAAAATATTAGTTAGGTTGTATTTCCTATCAATAAACATTAAATAATCATCGAAATTAAATAGACAAAATGTATGAAATAAATATAGGGTTCCCATAAATTAAAATATTTTATTGTATTTTCTGTCAGTAAATGTTAAATAAACATTTAAATTAAATAGACAAATAGTATAAATAATCTTCAGGGTTCCCATAAATTAAAGAACAAAATATGTTTGATTGCATTTTTGCATAACACTTGGGGTAAAGTTTGCATATTATTTATGGAAATTGCCTTAAACGTTGTGATTTTTTAAATCAGTAATTTGGTAGATTTCAAAATGTCCCCATAGCGTCATGCATATCCTAAAGGGATGAAATTGCTCCAGACAAATGTGTTAGGAAAGTTTGAATTCTCGCTGGTGTCTTGACCTCTGATTGTTCTTACATTATGGTCTTGGTTAAAGTGTAAAGCATGGTCCTCTGGTCACCCCTTCCAAACATAGACTGGCACATGAGCAATGAAGGTACACCACTCTGACCTATATGCATCATATGACCGTGACAAGGGCACACGCAGAGTGGACTGGAGCAAAGATCACATGGTTCTTCATGAATCTGTCACCACTTCATGACTGTTAGAGGTGCTGAATGTTCCACAGATGGAGATCAAGTGTTTGTTTGTGTGTGAGAGTATCAGGTATGAATGTGTTTTCCAGGAAACATAGTCACTTTACACGTATAATTGTGTCCATGTATCTATTATTTAACATAATTGTTCATATACATGCTGTCTTGAAATGTCTTTCAGTATAAGTGAGTCTGAGCGAGTGTAGTTATATGATCTTTTCATCTCAGAATACATATGACATCAATGGTCTTTGACTTTGACTGCATTAAGCTATTACTTCTTTAGCCAGATCCCGTGACACAGACAGAGCGAGATGCAGAAAGGCCCAGGGGATCAGGGTATGGGTTGAGGGCACACCGACTAGACAGCTTCCCTCCAATTCCTGCAAAGTGCAGTCAGGACAGATGTCGCAAAATTAATATGCACTAAAAGAATTCTTCTAAAACACTTCTCCATAGGGAACAGGTGAATGAAACCCAATGAAAAGCTCCAACGGGGAGTCATACTCCATCTGAGAGCTGTTCTTTTGAAATTTTTATTTTATTACATTTTTATTTTTTTTTATTTTATTAAATTTTATTTATTTTTCAATACTGAAAAAATGCATCATGGTTTCCACAAAAATATTAAGCAATGTTTTCACAGCAGTAAGAAATGTTTATTGAGCACCAAATCAGCATATTAGAATGATTTCTGAAGGATCATGTGACACTGAAAACTGGAGTAACGGCGATTGAAAATTCAGCTTTGACATTGTTGGAATAAATTACATTTTATAATATATTAAAACAGTTATTAAGCAGCCAGCTAAACTGTAATATTTTGGAATATTACTGTTTTTACTGTATTTATGATTAATTGAATGCAGCCTTTGTGAGCATAAGAGACTTCTTTCAAAAACATTTTTAAAATGTTACAGACCTCAAACTAGTAGTTTATATTTAGATTCTCCATTTAAATTTTGTCATTACAAAATGAACAAATTTAAATATGTGATAAATATTTATATAAAAAAAGTGAAACATGATATTTAGTCAGAAATAATGTAGGACAGGATGTGATTTCATCCATCAGGAAATTATTTATCCTGAAAAGTGGTCTCTCATACAGTTGGTTTAAAATTGGAATTGCTTAGTGATGTCCAACGAAAAGGGAAGTAATTTTAGAGGTCAGCACAAGTTTTTACATTTTGGATTAAAGATTGCAAAAGCAAATGTTTTTCTATGGAGTAACGTCGTTCATAATTGGCCTCAACTGATTCTGTTCCCTGCAGGGATTCAACACATCTGGCTTTCAATCTCAAACAATAAAAGATTGTTTTAATGATGTTTAGATCAGTTTTTCGCAGTGGTCTTTCTGAATGAAACTGCTTTGTTTGGCAGTGGCAGACAGATGTGCCTGGAGCTATGAAGTGACAGTTGTAATGTTATTTTCAGGTCAAATCTCGGGCCTCTGTGTCAATCCTCATGTCTTGTGTGTTTGTGGAGGTGCTTTTCAGTTGTCTCTGTGTGTCTGTTTTTCTTTGTCCCCCTTTGGCCATTTTCTTTGATAAGATAAATGTTGATTATCGAGCGTGTCGGTGATCTCATCAGTCTCTCCTGTTCTTCCCAGACAGCTTTGCTTGCATCTGTAAATACTCAATACTTATCTCACCCTTAACTGCCAGTTTGCCTGCTGTAGTCTTCTTGCCACCAACAGACAATCTCTCTCTCAGCCTAAACGCAATCAGTGATCCTCCAATCACAACAGCGCATTAGTGCTGACCATCACAATCAGAGTGATAAGCACAAGCTGCACATTCTAATTTTCTGATTGCCAGGAGAATCAGGATGACAAATCTGTCATTTACTTACCCTCACGTTGTTCCAAATCCTGCTTTTCTTGTACTCAAAAGCTTTTTTAAAAGCTTTTTCACAAAGTCTATATTTTATATTTTGAAGCCATATTGGTAATTTGTATGAACAGATCAAATGATGAAGCTCCCTTCCGACTGTTTGGGACATCTGGAAAATCGATTGTTCAAAGAAGAAAAGATGAACGCTACCATGAGTCCTGTGTTGTGCCTACAGTGAAGCATCTGGAGAATTTGCTTATCATTGTTTTTCAGAACACCATAGACACATGTGGGAAAATAATCTACAAATACTGAAGCAGCAAACTTTGCAAAACACAAAACTTATGTCACTGCCAAAACTTTTGGCCATGACTGTAGTGTTTATTATATTTTTGTTTTATGTTTTTGTTTGGAATAAATGCAGATTTTAAAAAAGAATAACCATTTTAAAAACGTTCTGACCCCAAGTTTTTTTGAAGCACTGTATATGGGAAGAGATATCATAAGTTATTGGTTAAAATGACTGTACAATAGTTGCAGTTGAAATAGATCTGCTTTCACCACAATTATTTGGTCTGCAGCTGAAAACAGCATTCAGTTTGAAGATATATTGTCAGAGCGAGGGGAAATATTGTCCTTGCATGTACACATTTGTTTTTACACTGTCACTAACAGCCTGACAATTGCAGTAACTGTGGTGTCTGCTCTCTGTGTGTGAAAACGAAGGAGGAGTCAGACAGTTTCCTGGCAGTTGATAAGTATCCAGATGGCTTCACTGTTTGCGGTCTACTCTTTCATCTCTCTTGCAACATTTTCTATCTTTTATTTATTTATTTACCTTTCTTTATCGCATTTCCTCTGTTTATCTCAGCATCTCTCATCTCTCCCACACTGCCACAGATGGTCAACTTCACTGTGTACGAGAAACTGAAATAATCTGTTTCTGTTCCAAAGTCTAAAACTATCCGGTGCATGACGTACACTTTACTATGAATTGGTACATAAAATTGTAATAATTAAAGGGGTGGTTCATTGCGATTTCACCTTTTTTAACGTTAGTTACTGTCTAATGTTGCTGTTTGAGCATAAACAATATCTGCAAAGTTACAAAGCTGAAAGTTCAATGCAAACGGAGATATCCTCTCATGTCTTTTAAAATTCTGGCAGTTTAATGCCTACAAAAACGGCTGGTAGGGACTACAACAAGTTACTTCCCGGGTTTGTGACATCACAAACCCAGATAAACCCCACCCTCGGGAAAAGGCAGCAAAGGGGGCGAGGCCATGCAGCGCTGCTTTAGAGAAGAGGAAGAGAAAACTAGAGGTGCACGTAAAAATCTATTCATATGAATCGCGATTCTAATGGATTCTCAAGTTTCAAAATCAATCTCTGCACACGCTCTGCATCTCTCTCGCTCTCTCTCTCTCTCTCTCTCTCTCTCTCTCTCT
>NW_015505973.1:1400832-1402287 GCF_001515645.1 Sinocyclocheilus grahami | reverse complement strand
CTCTCTCTCTCTCTCTCTCTCTCTCTCTCTCTCTTTCATTCAGCTCACTTCCAACAATGAACTGTTACAATTATACACTTATTTTCACATAGCTATGAGAAGCGTTAAACATGGATGCGCGTGCAGTTGCCATACTGTATTAAAGCTTTAATCAGGATAAAACTGTATATTAAAAGCTAACATAAGCAGTAGCATTTACAAATAAAAGCGTATCTAAAAGTATGAGACAACAACAAACAAAAAACATAGGCCTACCATTAAAAGCCGTGCTTGCACAGGTTCTGCACATCCTCTTCAATTATGTCCTCTGCTTCTCAATCGGGCTCAAACTGATAAGCGATATTAACGATGCAGTTGTTTACAATACAACCAGAGCACATGCTGCCGAGGTGAGGGGCGGGACGTGTAGACGCGCGCTAGATGCGGTTTAGTCAATCACAACACACTGGGCTAGCTAACCAATCAGAGCTCATCGCCTATTTCTGAGGGAGGGGCTTCATAAAAGAAGGAAATAATCAGCCCGTTTCTCAGAGAAGGGACTGAGGTGTGGAATAAAGGTAAATTATGTGAAAAATAATGCGTTTTTTAAAAAACGTAGCGTTAACATGTTAGACTGCACCGGATAAACACAATCAAGCCTAGAAAAACCCCAGTGAACCACCCCTTTAAATAAAATGGTTTTATTTAAGACTCATCAGTGGCGACTTTATAACTTAATATAAAATAATATATTAATGAAATAAAAGGAGAAATAAGATATATATATATATATATATTTGTGATGAACTAAGTGTGGGCATGAGTAAATACATTATAAAATATATTAAAATGGAAAACTTTTAAATCTTTTTTTCTTATTAATCTGAACAAACTATAATATGTGTGTGTATATTGTAACGGGGTGGAAGGAATACGCGACAAGGAGAGCTCAATACAAGGTGGATATTGGGGGTGGGTGGGGAGTGACCCCTGACAGACCTGCAAAAGCTGACCAGATCCGAGACAGGCCGTCGGCATTGGCGTTGGCTGCTCCGGCGCGGTGACAGACCACGAAGTGGAAGTCCTGGAGCGCGAGGAACCATTGTGTCACCCGGGCGTTGGTGTCTTTAGCCCGGGCCATCCATTGCAAGGGATGGGACAGGCTTGGCAGAACAGTTTGACTTCGGCGTCCAGGCCGGGCCAGTGAAATCAGTCACGGACCTGCTGTACGGTATTGGCCGCCCCAAGATGTCCCGCGAGCAGATGTGCGTGAGCCAACTCCAACACCGTTTCCGTCTTCGTGCGGGGCACTACGAGTAGCCGTTTTTCCTCCCCCCTTCGCTGGGCGACACAGTATAGCAGGCCGTTCTCGACGACAAAGTGTGGGAGAGGATGGGGTCCCGGCCGGGTCTCCGTGCCCTCTGAGCACACTTGCGTCCAGCAATGCTTCAGCCGGTCATCCTCGCGCCGCGCGCG
>NW_015505973.1:1366687-1400797 GCF_001515645.1 Sinocyclocheilus grahami | reverse complement strand
TGTCTCAATAAATTTTTTTTCCCGCTGTATATATATATATATATATATATATATATATATATATATATATATATAAATACACATGTATGCATAGTCTCCACTTCTGTCGTTTATATGAATTTGTGTGTGTATGTGCACCCATCTTTTTGAGCCTTATGTAATGCCACATACTGTGAAGCAATGTTTGGTTGAGTAACCGCTTTGTCTTTATCCAGTGTCCAGCAACAACACTTTTGTTCGCTAAACGGCCAAGGAATGTGTCTGACATCTCGCATTAAATCACACTTGTTTTTCTGCCAGCACATATCTCTAATTTCCAGTTCTTTCTTTTAAACCATTTCAAGTTTCAAAAAGTCTAAAAACTGCATCCAAATTTGCCTGTTTGAAATGATAATATAGGCACAAACTTCCCATGGCTGAAACTAAAAGTGTGAAAAATACTAAAGGTGCCAGAAGTAGTAATTTAAGCCAGACGCATGACAGTGTGTCATTAGTAAATAACAGCAACTGAATAGGTTATCTGTAGCGTTGTGTGTTTAAAGTGCAGGAGAACTGCTAGCATTATGGAGGTGATATTTATGTCTCAGTGATGTAGCCGTTGCTCACCTGCTGCCATACCAGACCAACTGTATCATACTGTAGTATTGGACAGCTAGAATCAAATGACCGTAAACAAACACAAACTGTAATCAGAGTCATCTTGTGCTCTCTCTCTCGGTCTCACACACACACACACACACACACACACACACGTGTAAATGACGGTCTACAGCAGCAGTAGGAAGGACTATCTCACTGTCTGTGTATGTAGTGGTTTTGCAGTCGCCTGTAATGTTTGTTTTTAGTGCACTTGAAGATTGTGTTAATAACAGCTAAACTGGGGGTGGAAAATTATATGTCTTATGTCACCTCAGCTGTTCTGCAGAGAAAATATATATGGTTAAAACAGACAGTAGTATTTATTTTACTGTTCATTTTTTTTCAATTTTCAATCTATTTATGTATTTGTTCTGTAATGTTTTTCACTGAGGAATCACCATTTCAACCAAATTTTCATTGTTTCCAAGCAGTTCCAAAATGTTAAGTGTTTTCAAATTGATTTTTGCTAAACAAACGCAAGGAAGATTGACTTAATATCAGTATTATTCATTTTCATTTGCACCAAATATGCAAATGAATCATTTGTATTAAAGGGGTCCTATTATGCGTTTTCACTTTTTCAACTTGGTCTGTAATGTTGCTGTTTGAGCATAAAAAAAGATCTGCAAAGTTACAAAGCTCAAAGTCCACTTCAAAAGGAGATATTTTATTTTTACAGAAATCACTTTTCAAAAACTACAACGAATGACTCGTTAGGACTACAGCGCATATTTTCTGGGATTTGTGATATCACAAATATCGACGAATGGGACGAGACCTGGTTGAGCTGCACTAGAGAAGGCAACGAGTGTTATCACTATGTCGGAGACACACTAGCTTTCCCAAGGCAGACGAACTTGGAGTGGTTACAATCATCCGGGTTTAAATCATGCTCAAATTGATTTGATTTTGACGCAGTATTTACACTGAAGCTTGCAGGCGGCTATGGTAAGGGGCGTGACATTTGCCGAGCAGGTGCCGAGTGGTGCCAATCACAACACACACTGGCCCAGCTAACCAATCACAGCACATTTCGTGTTTCAGAAGGCGGGCCTTCATATGATACAGGAACTATTCGAGCCGTTCATGCCAGACTGGGGAGAGAGGTGTTGTAATAATGCAAAATATGTGAAAAATAATGTGTTTTTCGAACAACCTAGTATGAGAGCCTGTTCTAGTACACCCCCAAAACAAAATCAAGACTTTGTAAAAGAGCATAGTAGGACCCCTTTAAAAAAAGTCTTATGAGGGTGAGTAAATGTTGACAGAATTTATATTTTTGGGTAAACTATCCTTTTAACTTAACGGACACATAAAAACCATGAAACTTGTGATATTCACAGTGTTGCTTGTTTAATATTGCCAGCAGAATCATTGTGAACATTGTATATTTCGCCCAGCCCTTGTGACTCATGGAATAAGTCATGCTTAGTCCAAAGTTCTGAGACTATTGGAATGTTAAGCCATAGAGTCAAACAAAACCCAGTATAAACTTCTGACTGACTGTTTAATCCCCTTTTAGCACTCAATGTAAAGTGACCAATTATACCAATTTCATGTGTAAGTGCCAGAATGTGTAAATTAATTGTCTTTGAGCAATTTGAGCTGATGTTTGGATTTGTGCTTCATTGTGGGACCTTGCATGGCTGATTTTACTCCGAGGGTTTATTTTATCAACTTTATTCAGAATGATAGCATATGGGCAGACAAAACAAGTCCTAATGTAACCAGTTGGGATTCATTTAAAACATTGTAAATCAGAAAACACTGTATTAGGAATTGGACACATGGTTAGATGGACTCGTGCCAAGAGCATATGTTGCATGTAATGGAGTGTAAATGTGCTTACATGCTTGTGTTCACTAATGTAAGGCATATGAGAGACAATGAAAACAATCATGTTCATTTTTTGGGACTGAGTGTTGTCGTCGGTGGAGTTCAGAAGACACAGTGCTGAGCATATTGTTTATGAGATCTTGTTGAGATTCTCTGCTTTACTCTGGGAGGATCCTATGGGAGCCCAGCAGGCTATGGCTAGCTCAGCTCAGGGTTATATTTCGGTCATTTTAATCTACAGGCCTAGGCCATGCTTTGATGTTGTCATTTTGAACCATATTGTACATCAGTGAATCCATTCTAATATACTGCTGCTTCTTCCCAATATCCTCCAAAGAGCTTTTGTTAAATAATAATTATTGCTTCAGTCTTTTAAGCTGGTCTCTTTGGAATTCCTCGGTTTGGACCGGCGAGCATTCAAAAAGCTGGTGTCTGATTCCCTCTTTGTGAATGCACATCATGGTGCGCTAGTTCCTCCATGGCTGGCTGGGCTCTCATGCCCTTTAGGAGTTGCTTTTGAATTAAATAGTTGCATGAACTCATCAAGACTTCAGCAAGTCATTTATAACAGAAAGTACTTCTCTTTGTTTTTAAAGATAAATGAAGCAAATTTTATGGAAAAAATATATATGGAGAACTGCATTGTTTTTTAAGAATTTTTGAAGTGTGAAAAATTTGACATGATCTTTGAGGAAGTTTTCCTCTATCAGATGTTAAACCCAATAGTTCACCCAAACATAAAAATTCTGTCATCATTTACTCACCCTCGCGTTTCAAACCTGCAAGCATATTTTGAAGGATGTTTGTAACCAAACAATTTTGGTACCTATTAACTTCCATTGTATGGACTAAAACACAGAGATATTTTTTCAAAATATCTTCTTTTGTGATCCACAAATTAAAATAAGTCATACATGTTTGGAATGACAAGAGGGTGAGTAAATGGTGGCAAAATGTTCATTTTTAGATAAACTATCTTTAAGCCTGTTTGACTTATAGCCTCTATCCAAGTCTTAATTCAGAGTGGCTTAATATAATTGAGTTCTTAATGTGACTGTTTGACAGAAATTGGACGGGTACGGAAGGACATGTACAATGACACTCTGAACGGCAGCACAGATAAAAGGACTTCCGAGCTCCCGGATGCTGTGGGGCCCATTGCACAACTCCAAGAGAAACTCTTTGTGCCTGTCAAAGAATACCCAGATGTAAGTATTACTTCAACGCTTTTTAAAATAGAAATTTCACATGAGTTTATTCCATTGTTGGGCAGTTACTAAGGTTATTGTGTAGACTTTAAACAAGGGTTCCGAAATGTTTTCAGATGTATTTATGAGGTAGTTGCTAGATGCACAGTCAGAAAAAGTGCCAAAATTAGCTTGTTACTGAGACTGTTCCCTCAAAAAGTACACCTTTTGTATGTCATGTTACTGTAAAGAGTGCATATTAGTATCTTAAGATACTAATAGGTACCCTTAAGGTACAAACATGCACCCTTTAGGGGTAGATAAGGTACAGATCTGTTACTGCACAGTTTTACCATTAAAGGAATGATTTTACACTTTTTTTGACATATGTTTTCTACAGAATCAACATGTGCATGCCAATGGTCTGTATTAAAGGCATTAAAGTAAAATGTAGAAAAGTCATTTGTGTGACACCAGTGGCTCTCGGAATAGCACAAATAATGTTTGGCTCTGTCCCAAATGCATCCCAGAACTCTTACTGTCTTTTTTCAACTGATGGACTGTTGGGTAGTAGTTTGTTGTTGAATCTCCATCAGTGCGGGCATGTTTCTGTGGGTAAAGCAGATGATTTATTGATAAGAACAAGTTCAATCATGTATGCACACAACATTAAGGTCAATAAAGCTGCTTTACAACAGATTAGTATCTTAAAATAAAATCATCACCACATTCATGGTATAACTGGAATAGTAATGTACTGAAACTGTCATTTTTATCTCCTGAAATGTGTCAAAGAGGGCTTACAATGCATCTTGACTAGTGCATGTAAATAGAGAGAGACATGCATTGGTCTTAACACATGTTTTTGTAGAACACAAATTTATATCAAGTCTATTATCAAAATAATAGACAAATATTTCGTTTTTTTGCAATTTGATTGTCTTACCTTAGCTGTTGACTCAGGGGAGCATGAGAAGCCTGCAACAGACTGATCCAATTAAAGGCACAATATGTAATTTTTTGCCACTAGAGGGCGCATATTCAAAACAAACAAAGAAACAAAGGCGTAGTTAGATGATGCCGTGACTGGGTGTGGAATCATGGGAGTTGTCATCTTCATCCCCACACGCCGAAGCAATCCGATGGGACTCGTGCAGAAATCATGTTCATGGATGAGCTAACGTATTAAAGATTTATTACCGTCGTAGTATGAAGCAGGGGCTAAAAGCCGTCGAAGCAAAACGAGGCCGCTGAACAAGCGCGACACACGGCTCGAAAGCAGCGGAGCTTTTATTATGCCACAGTCGATCGCTTCCACTCCTTCCGGAAAGCAGCGGAAGTAAGCAGCGCTTTTTTATCATACTAGATACATTTGAACGTTCTGTTATAATGCTACTCTGTGTGGTCGTCACCTGTCTAATAAAACGTATAACATATTAAAGCGTCTTTGGTGTTTCCATGTTTTCTACAAAACAAAACCGGAAATCGAGGGTGTATGACGTCATTGGCAGGCGACACTATAGACACGGTCCGTGTCACTAGTTAAAATTGCTTATTTCTCTGGATTTAAACGTTCTTCGAAACATTTGGGATAATGTAAGTACACAAGTCAGCAAAATATATAAAACTGTTCTAGTGGTTTTTGGATATCTTAATAAAAAAAATCGTACATATTGTGCCTTTAAGTCGTCTCTGCCAGGACCGCAATAATCAAAAGACAATAATTAGCATGGCAAATTTTGCTTCTGTGAGTCAAACTCGGCCTTGTTTGACTCCCAGCCTGTGCTTGAATGCATTGTGGCTATCAGATTCTTTATGCAAGGACAGCTTTCACACTCTTCTCGGAAAACATAATTTATGCAGAAACAGGCCTGAGAGTGGATTACGTGAGGAGCCCAGTCTGAAACATTTGTATGTGAACTGAATAAAGTGCTGGGATGTACGTTTTCAGTGGGCGATTATCTGGCCCGTTTGATCTTGACCAGGTTTAAGGTTGAGGCTGAGTTTAAGGAGACGGTAAGTAGACGGAGTAGTGTTTCTGACCAACAACTCTCACATTTCTCCTGTCTTAAAGAGCTGATGAGAGTGATAGTAGGGTTAGGGTTAATTGAGTTTAAATGAGAGGTGCGTGACAGGGGCTTCTCTGTTATCTCTTGTTTAGTTATAATTAACCTCTGTCCACTGTCCTCTATATCAGGATGAATCCCAACCACTGACAGCACTTGTGCAAATGTGCAAAATTAACTCGTTTGACAAGTATTAGAAGAAATCGGAAGTTCTAAAATGCAATACATCTCATTCAACACATTTTGAAGGAAGAAAAGCTTTTGAATAGATTAGCCTGATAGATGACAACACACAGGAACTTCTGATCTGGTATATGGTGTCTAGTGTGTTAAAATGTGATACATTTTGACAACCTGCTCAGAATTTCCCATTGTTGAGTGACTCATTGAGGTCACAAACTTCATAAAGCAACAAAGTCATTTGGAATAGCACACTTCCAACACCAGTAGGTCTTGTTCATGTGCAATATTGCTCAATTATTGTGATTATTCAGTCTCAACAATAAGGATTTTTCTGGACTATTCAGACCTTTAATTCCCCTGCCAACATTTTCACTGGCCACACTTCAAAAAAATGGAAGATTTAATTAATTGGTGACATGTTTTTAAATAAATTAACAGAAAAATGTTGTTAAATGTTTTCCAGCTTGTTTATCCTAGTTACACTTTGTGATGGTCGTTTTGATAGATCATTTGGGGGCACAACAAATCCTTATCTTATTTGCAGCCATCAGTCATCAGGCTTGTTTTGAGAGTGACTTTGCTTCCCTGTAATAGAAGCATAATTTTCATAATCCTTGCAGGAACCTGTCAGGGATACCACCATCCCACCGTGAGTGCCAAGTGTGGGTGAGAGACATGCAGGCCACTGGCCTTTCTCTCCTCTCTCACCTTTTGGAGAGAATGATCTAGAGCATTATCCCTTCTTTCATAGTCTGTGTGAAAACAAATGATGATTAGTTTTCTATTCTTCATGCTCTCAACGTCTCAGACCGTTCAGAGTGATTTGGAGGCCGCCGCCTCAGTCTGTCATCCTCTTCCCACTCTTTTCACTCTAGCTGTCGACTGGTAATGAGGTTTTTTCCAGTGCTTCATTGTTGTTCATTGAGAGCCACACACTTTAGATGCAGTTCTTGAACTTGTTAAAAAGCACAAGGAGAAAAGACATTGTGTTTACTTCATTTTGTTAGCATTCTGTGACTGTTTTGTAAAGGAATATTCCACCTAAAAATGAAAATTCTCTCATTTTCTCGCCATCATGTTGACTCAGATATATATGAATTTTCTAAAAATATAAATATTCTTCTGGAAAACCAATGTCATATACATCTCTGATGGCTTGAGGGTGAACTATCCCTAACATTCAAGGGTTTGCACTCAGTAGGATTTATTATTATTTTTTAAATAATACTTTTATCTAGAATGGATGCATTAAAGTGTTCAGAGGTGACAGTCATGGCGTTACAAAAGATTTCTATTTCAAATAAATTCATCAAAGAATCCTGAAAAAAATTTATCATGGCAGCACAACTGTTATCAACATTGATAATAATAAGAAATGTTTTTTTTTAGCTCCAAATCAGCATATTAGAATGATTTCTGAATAATCATTTGACTCATGTGATTGAAAATTCAGCTTTGCCATCTCAGGTATCAATATATTTTAAAATATAAAATAGTTAATTTAAATTTTTATATATTACCTTTTTTGTGTTTGATTTAACACTTTATTTGTATTCAGTTTTTTCCCCAAGTTCCACTTATAATATTAGTAAAGTGTATTTTTGTGCTAAAAACATAAAAATATTTCCACCCTCTTTCTGACCGTTAATTAAATGGTCTATTTTTCTGTTCTCCCTTTAAGAAACATCCCATTCTTTTTCTTTTGAAAATGAGAACCACTGTCTGATCTGCTTGCAGACAAGGTTCTGATCAGATCAAATCATATTTTTGTGATTCTGTTTGTGATTCACAGAAAATTACAGACTTTGCAGCTTTAATCAACATCACCTGGTAATCAGTGGGAATTTGGTTTGGAAATTATATACTATCAGTCACTTCAATTGTCACGTAGACCAGCAGTGATCTCACTGTTACACAGCTTACCAATCAGAATGACAGGGAAGGTAACCAGAAACATCTAGACTGACAAAAACTTAGTTCACTAAGTCAACAGTTGCACAAGCATTGCCTACAAACACTAAACTACAATAACACAAGGACACAGACAGACATACGGACAGTGCCATCCACAGTACACAGTAGTCTGATGAGCTCATCTCTAAATATACAGCACAGAGGGCCAACGACCCCCAGCAGCTGTGAATGGCCTGAGAAGACACGAGCTTTAAATGGAAGAGAATGCATTGTGACCCTGAGAGAGAGATTCAGCTGCCTGGCTTATCACTCAACCCTTGTGACAGATAAGGTTGAATGCTGAAAGAGTAGCACAGCCACTGGCCCACAAATGCTAAAACGCACAATGTCTCAGCCTTTTAAAGGGGCAACGTAATAAATCACATCATGGGTCAAGTCACAGCTTAACCGATCATTCAGTTTGCTTGCCTGGTGGTTTTCATATTCAGATGTCACAAAACATAATTTATAATGTCTAAAGTGCTTGATTGAGAGTAGAAACTGGTGGAAATGGATTGTTTTCTTAAAGAGTAAACAAATGAACCATTCATACATATCATACACATTTTGGTCACATCTGAAGGTATAAAATGAACTTTGTTTTGGAAAATAGTATCCAGTAAATGGTTGTTTTGTATGACTTTTAAAGCCGAAATAATGTCAATTGGAACATGAATTTGCATTGGACTAAAAGCAGTCAAGTTAGTTTGGCTGTTAAATATGGTAGGTATTTGTGTTTTATATGACTCTTTGACCCCTTTGTTAGGTTAAATTTGTTCCATGTGACTTGTGTCAGGACAGGAACAGGGTGGAGTATGGTTAAGGCTTCTCCGTGGCAAATGGTACATTCCAAAACCACATTTGGTCTCTAGATGTTCCCCTTTCAATAAAAGGGGATTAGACATTCCAAACATTCTGCCAGGGTTTTCAAAGTCCCTTTGATTGAATTATACAATTAAGTTACCATGCTGCAGTTAACATCATGCTCTGCCAAAGCTTCCATATGGGAGAACCATTAGCTGAGGGGATGATGGTCTGTGTTTTTAACCTTGAGGATGTGATTGTGGCTGCCTCTGCCTCTCTATGCTGGTATTTTTCAGCTAAGTTGAACAGTGGTTACAAATCTCAGAACTATGCACATATAAAGTGAATGTGTGCGCACAGTGATAGAAACACAACATTCTGTCTCATCGAGAGTGCAATCCAAATGATTTCAGATCCATATCAGATTTTCAGCACTGGGATGCTCATACCAGATGTGTGAAATGCAGATGTTTTCCACTGAAAGAACTTCCTGGTTTTCTCTACCTTTTGATGTTTCTTCACAGTTCAATTTTGTGGGAAGAATCCTGGGGCCCCGGGGCCTGACAGCCAAGCAACTGGAGGCAGAGACAGGCTGCAAGATCATGGTGCGAGGCAAAGGCTCCATGAGAGACAAGAAGAAGGTAAGACACTTTTTTCACTGTTTGTTTTACTTTTATTTTTGCTTTCTTTTTTTACTATGTATTTTCCTTTTATTTCCTTCCTTCCTTTATTATTTACATTTCTACTTTTTGTTTACTTTACTTTTTTATATTTCTTGTCTTGTCTTGTCTTTTCCTCTCACTTTCTTTTTTCTTTTCTTTTACCCTTTCATTCTTTTACTTTTGTTTCCTTTGCTTTTTAAAATGTATTTTCTACTTGCCTTGCATTGTCTTTCTTTCAAGGGCTTGTGGATGTGTTTTTACTGTATGTTTTTTTAGCGAGGAAGACAATATACTACCTTTACACCAGCACATAGCTAATAGATGTCAAATGGAAAGAGACGAAAATCCAGGCGATTCCGTTTTAATGGAATTCCTGACGGAGTCTGCGTTGCCTTCCCGACTGTAGAACTGAGGCAGATGATCTTGCTGCCTCCAAGGCTGCCTGACACAGAGGAAAAATGACTTGCATTAAAATTAAAATGAGCGCTATTAGAGAAAGGAGAATGCTCTGTTTCTCAAGCTCAAAGAATACAGTTTCAGTTCCTTGTCTCATCCTACAACATTTAGTCTGAGTTTTCAGATTAGAGTACAATTTGGGCTTGTTGCACAAACAAATAATGCTACTGAAGACTCTTATGCTTTAATGGCATCTATGCCTTGTAAAAATATTTGATGTCAGACCATTTGCCTTTAACGTGGTATATAGACATTAGCAACTATGAACTACTGTCTTAAGTTCAGGCCTGTTTCCACAGACACATCAGGACTGTCTCCTTTTTGCATAATGGAAATCATTCAAAAATCTATTTATTTTATCAGTTTAAGACATTCGAGGATACACCATCTGTGTTTATTCCTCACCGCACAACCTCCAATTCCTACACAAGCATGCAAATGAAACATTAAGTGCATACACGGTAAAATATATGGTTAGAGGCTTTGATGAGATTCAGATTGATGGGAATTAATGGAACACATTGAACTGAGATGCCTCAAGCAAAGTGCCATTCTCTCACTTTATTGCACAACCTATGTCTATCTAGACATAGGTAGATGCTTATAAAGGCTATTTCTTTGGTCAAGACAGACTGGTGGCTCAGCATTCTTAGCCAGACGAGGTGTTGCACATCTAGGAAGCACAGAATAGACAATTGAAATCGAAAGTTTAAACCTCAGCTTTTTCCTCAAGATCGACATAATTGTTTTCTGACAGCAGCCACTAGGCCTTATGCTTTTCAAAACACTCTTGTCGTAATAGCATGTCAAAATTAAATCCGTGTAGAGTGTTTTTTGAATATTGTGCGAAAATGAGTGTTAGATTGTGAAACCATCAAGACCTGTAGTGTTCTGCTAACTTAATTTCTGTAACACTGAAACTACTGTGACAGCAGAGCGAAACGTGTAAATCCTGTGAAAAATTATGGCAATCAAGGAAGAGAGAGAAATAAGAAAAGTTACAGCCAGGCTAAACAAGTCAGGCGTCAATAGGAAATGCCATCTGCATCTGTTTTCTTTCCCTAAATTGGATTTACTGTCACATTTCCTGGAATAAACACACAATAGGCTTAGATTTCTGGGTTGTGAAAGGTATTTGCCATTATAATTAAAAGGTTAGCTTATCCATAACATTATATATTTTTTTTGTCTGTGGAACATAAAAAGAGAAGCATAGCAGAATGTCCTGTTTTTTTGTTGTTGTTTTTTTAAACAATGAAAGTGGATGGGGACCAAGCAATGTCAGGCTCCAAAACAAGCAAAAAAGCAACATAAGTAATTTATGTGGTGCATATGACTAGTATGCTATGTTTCAAGCCATTTGATAAATTTATGTGAGAAACATACTGACATTTAAGTTCTTATTCACTGAAAATATCATGGTCATCATTCACTTTCATTGTATGAGCAATTGTAAGAGCAACTTAGATGCTCTTCTATTAATAACTCCTTTCGTATTCCACAGAAGGAAGAAAGTCATACTGATTTCAAAACCCATGATGTTAAGTAAATGATGACATTTCTTTTTTGTGTCAATTATTCCTATAGCAAACTGCTATGTTTATAATATCACATGATGAAATAGTCTGTTTATGCTGTAATTCAGATAATGCGAAAGGTTCATGCATTTGTTGGTTGGGAGTTGGGAGTTGAAATAGAGATTCTATGTTTGGAGGAAGTGCGTGTTCAGATGGAACTCAAAAATAGACCAAAATACACCATTAGGTGCCCAAATCCTGAGAAAGCTTGCTAAAATCATGCTGGTGATGTGAACTTTTTGTAATATAGCTTGTGTTGGATTGGCCTTTTACATTCACTGTTGATCTATAGCTGTTATAATTAAGTACATCATGCAAGCAACTTTTTCACACTTTGCTGTGTTCAAAAATTGTACAAAATTGCCTACCCACCAAAAGTAGGCCAGAAGACCTCTATGCATTGTGCTGCTGCTTAGACTGTTTCAGAGTCAAAATCACAGTTATTATTATCACATAACCAGCTGTGCGCAAGACTGCTGCCTTTATTGGATGCACATATTTGATCATATAATTACTCTATTCTGAGGAGGTGGCAGCCGCTTATTAGCAAATACAACGCCACCAACTGTGATCTGAGACTGGCGTCCCCCGGTCAAGGATGTGGCCGGGTTGTCTATGTCTTTGTTTCTCTCATTCAAACTTTACCCTTGAGGCCAAGGCGATGTCTGTGATTGCTTGAAGCGGGAACCTCAGAAGGCGGCGAGCGAGTTCACAGTAATTGATTGTTCTGTAGGTCTGAGCTCTGCGTCGTAAACATAAGCCTCGCTGTGATAAAAAACCCAGCTGGAGACAATGCCTTCAATAAGGCTCAATGCTTGGGCCCAAACGCTCCATTTCTATGGCAACCGGCTTGTCACTGCTGTTGGTGGTCTGAACCCTGAGATAAACTGACAGTCACTTGTTTCCAAGCTAACTGTCGCTACGTGTCTATTGGCGTTTGGTGTCCATGTGTAGCTGCACAGCTGCAAATAAGAGTCTAGAAACGTTTCCATGGAAACTAGGGCGCCGTGTAGTCTTGGGAAGTGGTCTGTATGCTCATAGGCAATCGATCCAAAGTCTTAAAACGTTTTGTTGGAAATGTGGCCTGGTGGGTGGTACACATACTTTGACACGTTTTCCAGTGTCGCTTATGTGGGCGACCCAAGTTAGAGTCATTTCCTAGTGCCACCCACCCCTCTCTCACTATCATTTCCTGTCTCCTCTCTGACTGTCCATCTCTTTATTTTTATCCTTTTTGTCATTTTAAAATCCTGTATAGACTCAAAAACACCTCTGGGTTTTTATTTATAGTACAGTAGGGGTTGCACTAACTAGTTGACAGCTTAACTATAATGGCCAAAAATACCCGAAATTAGTTTCTGCTAAATTCAGAATTAAAGAATTGCCTCTCTTGCAATTCATTAGTTTGAAACAGAAATGTCTGAATTGCAATTGTTAAACTTCGATTGTTAACAATTGTTAAAATTGGTATATCTATCTATTTATCTATATCTATCTATCTACCTGTCTGTCTGTCGTTCTATCTATCTACCTACCTGTCTGTCGTTCTATCTATCGATCTATCGATCGAGCGATCATTCTAATTCTTGATCTAACTGTCTAGCTATCTCTACAATAGATTTTCTACTTCTAAAAAATGTTCTACCTAAAAAATTTGAATTTCATAGAAAAATTTATTTCACTTACTCAAATTTGAATTGCAATTTTGCATTTTGTTTGATGCCTCACTTCAAATTCAGTAATTGAGTTGGTGCACAGCCCTGGTTCTCAAACAGGTCTTATGTTTTCTGTGAACAGGAAGAGCAAAACAGAGGAAAGCCCAACTGGGAACACCTGAACGAAGACCTGCATGTCCTCATCACTGTGGAAGACTCTCAGAACCGTGCTGAGATCAAACTCAAGAGAGCTGTCGAGGAGGTCAAGAAACTGCTAGTCCCTGCGGTGAGTGATTTGTTTCTCTGTTCTCCTGACCTTATATATAATTTATTGAGACGAGGTTTTAAAGAAATGTGTTGAGTGGCAAAATCACATCGATTCGCCTCATGGAAATGCTGCTTAGGCACTGATAAATGTATTTACTCTAAGGAGAACATGCTTAATCGAAAGAGCTGCGCTCAGCAGATCTTCTGTTTCCCCGCTAGTCGCTCTGCATCCACAGACAGGTAGATGTGAGCAGGAAGCAGAGAACAGGGTTGCTTTCCTCCATGAGCATAAGTTTGGAGCCACTGAGCACACATGATTCCAGATGTGCAAAGGTGAGCACCGTGGGTAGTATTTAATAGGCTTAATTACCTTATAAATTAATGAGGAGCACAGGACTGAAGGGTCAAAAGAACCCCACATGGAACCAACGGAAGTCTCAGCATTGCTTTGGGATTCAGAGCTGAATGCCAATTAACCTTCGGGTCTAAAGGAAGTGACAGCAGGTTAGGAGGAAGTGCCATTAGAAGCCTAGTGAGATTTGAGAGAAATTTTCTTTTTCTGTAGTGTTTTCTACAATGTTTTTTTTTTCATTTTTTTTTTCATTATAATATACCTATGAAGGCAGACATAGAAATTTAGCAATATTCTTGCATCAGAGTTATCTAATCTAGGCAGAATACTGTAAAATGTCGAGAAGAACAATTCAGTTTTTTAGGGTTTTTAGGATTTTAAACTAAAATGTAATATTTAAAAGTTAAAAAAGGATTGAATTCAAAATTGGACCTATTTGTTAATATGGTTTCCTTGTCCTGATTTTGCTTTTTCGCATGACATCAACAAGCCTTCTTATTGAGCTTTTCCCCCACTTTTTTCCACTGCTTTTCCTCCTAAAAGCTAATGGGAGAGAAGTGGATTTCACTAGAATAATTCACATTTTTAAGCTGTTGTTGTCAAATTCAACTCATCCTTCATCGAAAGTTTAAATATTCACTAGCTTCGGGCATTTGGCTGGCAGCTCTCGGCAAAGTAAGCAGAGAGAAGAGTGGTGTACACACACACTGATCCTCATTTGAAAAGCCCCGCTTTTCTTTCGCTTCTCTGCTTGCTGACATAGTTCAGATTATTCTGTGGACCGTCTGCTGTGGCCCTCCCTGACCTGCTCTGAACTCAGACTTTACAGTCTGGGAGCTTGACAAAAATCCAAACTTAGTTGCTGATGTTTTGGACTTGAATTTTTATACTGTTGCTGTTAGCTGAGTGCATTTACAGCTGTTTTACATGTCACAGATAATTTAGATTAGGGTTTGTCAAACTTTTGGACTCTAAGGCCTCCTGTTGTTCACAATAATATTCAAAGGCTTCATTACTTTTCCAATTGTTCGTGATTTTACTGGATAATAATTTAAAAAATAGCAACAGCAACACTTTTACTCAAAATTACTATCTGGTAATATTTCAAGAGCATGTCATAACTTAAATAATTGTAAATGAATTTAAAATATATATTTATATTTTTAAAATATATTTTTTGATATATTTGTTAAGATTTTTTACAGTTTTCCAGGTCTAGAAGTCATGCTTTTAAAATTAGGCTTCCTCATAGGTATATCCCGGTTTTTCAAGACTTGGGGAATCCTGGATCTTTGGGGATAAAAGAAAAAATGAAACCGATCAAACAGTTGTTGAGGGGGTGAAAATAAGAAATATTGATTGTTAGTAGTTCTGGATTATTTAAATTCTCGCCTTGTTTGTCTTTAAATAGTTTTAAGTCATCTTGAGGCCCCTTGGAAGTTTGCTGAGGCCCTCTAGTGGGTCTCGGCCCCTTAGTTAAGAGCCACCAGTTTATATGAACCACTTCATCACAAATTGACAAAACTATGTCCACTTCAGGGGAAGTAAACTGTATAAGGGGGAAACGGCTTGTAGAATGAGGCGTTGATCTCAGCACCTGCTGTTGAGTAATGCAATCTGTTTCTTTAGCCTCCTGCTCTTTGGGCCTGGCTTGTTTTAACAGTGGCAGAGTGAATCATCTGCTAGCTGTTAGCAAGTGTGAAACATTAGCTTCCCCGCACCACTGCACTGATTTCTTTTATTTTTAATCTATCATGTAAAGACATAATTCAGTCAATTACTGTTGGATAAAATATAGTCCAGCCCTAAATTTTTATATTCTTGTTGAATACCAGTAAAATGAGTTGCATACTACTTTTTCTTATTTATTGTCCCATTTCGCTCAGAAATATGTGAGATTACAGATATAAAATAGATTGTGAATCAGTGTAGTTATTGTTAACTAAAGCTAAAACTGCTACTAAAACAGTAATTAAAGCTGAAATAAAATATAAATATTGGATGCAAATACTAAAATGTAAAAAAAAAAATTAGAAATGTTGCCTGGGCAACTACAGTAAATAAGTTGAAGTTGAAGTGCTCAAATTGAAAGAAAATATTAAATATAGAAATATTCAAAAAACAAATGATAAAAACATAAAAAGTTGCTTAAATGTAAATTAATTAAAATAAAAAAGGAAAATAAAAAAGCTAATTAAAAATATTCATAAATGCTGTAATAGTATCTAAACATATATTCAAGTAACACTGTTGCGAAAGCCGCTTTGTGTGCAATGAAGAAAAAAAACGTTCTTGATTCTGTGGTATTTCTTATTGTGAACAACAGTTATTTAACATAGAAAGCAGAATAGAATTAGTAGCGAATGGAATTCAGGAAATTTTTGTAAATGTGGATTGTAATCCCTTCTCCTCTGTCAAAGAGAGAGGGCTTCTGGACGCCCTGTGGCGCTACCATGGTAACCCTCTTGGGGATGCACTGATCCTTGATTGACAGTTGTGCCCTTTCTCTGCTATGGAATCCTGAATGGGGAATAAGCTCTTTAGAAAGTTTAGCGCTGTTTACTCCAGGAAGCTCCCGTCTTGAAGATAAACCCACTGCGATTGTGTTTGTCTTCATCAAACCATCCAGGGGAAGAGTATTCAGCTTTTTTTCTTCGTCATTGCCTGCTTGTTCAAAGGTCTGAGAAATAACTTTTTGTAATAGAATGGTGTCCGAAGAAATTTTGACATTTATTTTGAATTCAGATCTGTTCTAATCAATGTCATGCGCTGTGATGCCACTGAAGACTCTTTCTTCTTGATTGTCATTTTATAAAAATGTTGAACGTTTCACCGCCAGTGTAGAAAAACATTCTTGTAGTGTTTGTTTTCGAGCTCAATGCCCTTAATGTTCGGAAGACATCTCTTCTCTTCAGAGACTAGAATCTGTAGTCTTTCTAACATGGTTTCTTTCCTAAAATGAATGGTGACTAAACTAAAGCTTTGGCATCTAGCATATATATTTTTTCAGTTTACTTTTTTTTTTTATTAGATCCATTCATCTTGTTTTGCCAGTTTATGAAAATATCATTTATAGCACATAGTTTTAAACAGGTTTGAGCTTTTCCCCCACTTTTTTCCACTGCTTTTCCTCCTAAAAGCTAATGGGAGAGAAGTGGATTTCACTAGAATAATTCACATTTTTAAGCTGTTGTTGTCAAATTCAACTCATCCTTCATCGAAAGTTTAAATATTCACTAGCTTCGGGCATTTGGCTGGCAGCTCTCGGCAAAGTAAGCAGAGAGAAGAGTGGTGTACACACACACTGATCCTCATTTGAAAAGCCCCGCTTTTCTTTCGCTTCTCTGCTTGCTGACATAGTTCAGATTATTCTGTGGACCGTCTGCTGTGGCCCTCCCTGACCTGCTCTGAACTCAGACTTTACAGTCTGGGAGCTTGACAAAAATCCAAACTTAGTTGCTGATGTTTTGGACTTGAATTTTTATACTGTTGCTGTTAGCTGAGTGCATTTACAGCTGTTTTACATGTCACAGATAATTTAGATTAGGGTTTGTCAAACTTTTGGACTCTAAGGCCTCCTGTTGTTCACAATAATATTCAAAGGCTTCATTACTTTTCCAATTGTTCGTGATTTTACTGGATAATAATTTAAAAAATAGCAACAGCAACACTTTTACTCAAAATTACTATCTGGTAATATTTCAAGAGCGTGTCATAACTTAAATAATTGTAAATGAATTTAAAATACATATTTATATTTTTAAAATATATTTTTTGATATATTTGTTAAGATTTTTACAGTTTTCCAGGTCTAGAAGTCATGCTTTTAAAATTAGGCTTCCTCATAGGTATATCCCGGTTTTTCAAGACTTGGGGAATCCTGGATCTTTGGGGATAAAAGAAAAAATGAAACCGATCAAACAGTTGTTGAGGGGGTGAAAATAAGAAATATGGATTGTTAGTAGTTCTGGATTATTTAAATTCTCGCCTTGTTTGTCTTTAAATAGTTTTAAGTCATCTTGAGGCCCCTTGGAAGTTTGCTGAGGCCCTCTAGTGGGTCTCGGCCCCTTAGTTAAGAGCCACCAGTTTATATGAACCACTTCATCACAAATTGACAAAACTATGCCCACTTCAGGGGAAGTAAACTGTATAAGGGGGAAACGGCTTGTAGAATGAGGCGTTGATCTCAGCACCTGCTGTTGAGTAATGCAATCTGTTTCTTTAGCCTCCTGCTCTTTGGGCCTGGCTTGTTTTAACAGTGGCAGAGTGAATAATCTGCTAGCTGTTAGCAAGTGTGAAACATTAGCTTCCCCGCACCACTGCACTGCCTCCTTCTCAAACATTTTAGCAGAAAATGTAATGGTGGTCACACCAGATACTGACTGGTTTTCGGACCCCCCCGGACCCCCCAATACAGTAAAACTGCACATTTTAGAGTGGCCTTTTATTGTGGCCAGCCTAAGGCACACCTGTGCAATAATCATGCTGTCTAATCAGTATCTTGATATGCCACACTTGTGAGGTGGATGGATTATCTCGGTAAAGGAGAAGGTCTCACTAACACAGATTTAGACAGATTTGTGAACAATATTTGAGAGAAATAGGCCTTTTGTGTACATAGAAAAAGTCTTAGATCTTTGAGTTCAGCTCATGAAAAATGGGGGCAAAAACAAAAGTGTTGCGTTTATAATTTTGTTCAGTGTATATATGTGACCCTGGACCACAAAACCAGTCTTAAGTGTAAATTTGTCAAAATTGAGATTTATACGTCATATGAAAGCTGAATAAATAAGCTTTCCACTGATGTATGGTTTGTTAGGATAGGACAATATTTGAAAATCTGGAATCTGAGGGTGCAAAAAAATCCAAATACTGAGAAAATTGTCTTTAAAGTTGTCCAAATGAAGTTCTTAGCAATACATATTACTAATAAAAAATTAAGTTTTGATATATTTACAGTAGGAAATTTACAAAATATATTCATGGAACATGATCTTTACTTAATATCCTAATGATTTTTGGCATAAAAGAAAAATCTATAATTTTGACCCATACAATGTTTTTATGGCTATTGCTACAAATATACCCCAGCGACTTAAGACTGTCTTTGTGGTCCAGGGTCACATATAGTCAAAAATATTTGTTTTTATTATTATTTAAATGTATTATATTGTAAATATATATTTTATTTGTTATAATATTGCATATTTTATTTTATGTTTTTCTTAATGTGTATATATACTGCTCATATACCGCTCTTTTGCTCAGAAACCCAGTAGACTAACTCCAGCATTCTGTCTTGTCCTTGTAGGTATGGCTTTCCCGACAAAAGGCTAGTAATGCTCAGGGGTTTAACACAGTCCTCAGCCCATACGAGTGTTAAAAATGCTTTGCTTTACAGCTGCCTTGGAACAAAAAAAGTCAAAAGAGCAAACGAAGAAACTGATTCTTATAAGAAACAAAAGACTAAAGATAATTACTACTCATGTTTACACTGGTCTTAACTGTTTTGTTGACTTATTCACAGATTAAAAATGGATATTTTCAGATAAATACTGATAATTAAGCCTTATTACATTCCTCTGTTTGAAAAGTAATCTATATTTGTTTAGCTTGTAATATTTGTATTACTTATTTTCCTGCAACTGTATCTTAGATATTTAGAGAGTGATCAGTATTATTGCTAATATAACATGCTTGTGAAAATCTTTCTCCATGAAATAGCCTGTAGTGAATTCATATTATCTGAAGCATCTTGTGTGGTGAGAGGAATACAGGGACTCTATAGTCATTGTATAAATTAGTGCCATTTGTGGTTTTATAGAAATGCGACATATTAACTGGGAAATTGAGAAAGGGCAACCGCATATGATGTGATTTCACTATAATGGGGCCCTGGAGAAAAGGTCACTTGTGCCTTGTAATTTGGTTTTACAAGCCTTGTTTGTGAAACAATGTTGTGTGAAGTGTAGTTTTAATGTATTTTGATGAATAATCTGTTAATTCTTGTTTTGTTGGCAATGTTGCGCTCTGAGCAGGTGCAGTGACTACTAAAGTACGAAGGCAGGATATGCGCGTCCATCCTTACCAAAGGGTAGTGACCGCAGAACGAGGTTAGTTTAGCTCCAGTGTTCAAACTCTGCTCTGTGTGTGTGTGTGTGTGTGTGTGTGTGTACTTCTTCAGTATGCTGATTACACTGTCTTTTCATTGCATCTCACTCAATACAAAGAGAGGAAATGTTTTAGTCACTTCTAATGTGCCAAACAAAAAGCATAATTTAAGATTTCAGTGTTGCTGTTATCGGGTATAGTATGTGCCAGTCATACTGTGCAGGGTTCATTTACTCACTAAACCTGCCAACCTAGTAATGCATTGAAACTGTAGGTGTTATCAGCTTACTTGTATTATATTTTGAGAATGCTCTTGGGGTCACTGAAGCAAAGGTTAAAAAAAAATAGAATACTGTTAAAAAAGGAATTTTCTTTACAGTAGGTTAAAACATCCTGTGATGGCTTATGACAACATTACAAACGCTGAGATTTAAGCTTTGTTCTTTGTTCATCTAGTGAGTTGCCTTCTAAGACAGCATCCTAACTGCCATGGAACCTTATTAATGTACACGCTACATAACCAACACAGAACGTAAATGGCGCTCCAAACAGGAGACTCAACTTAATTTCCAGTTTGAGGTTAGCATGTTGCTAAGCTAATAAGCATGACGATACATAGAACACACAAATACTGGATAAAGTGTACTTTTTAAATGTGCCTCTATAGGCAGCTCAGCAGGTTTTGGAACAGACTATTAGTATGATCTGATAACTTCAGCACTTACATGCGTTGTATATTGAGACAAACATGACCTGAAGCTTAGTGGATGTATGTAGATGAAAAACAGCTAGTGTGATAGTGTTAGAACCACTTTGGAGAACCTTTATGGAGCAAAATTGACTGTCCACTGTGCTCCATTACACTGATGACGTTGTGATGGCCTTCAGGCTCAGTCAATGAAGGGTAATGGAGCTCACCTGTTTGTTTGCTTCTGTTTATTCCTTCATTTGTCATTCCTTTGATACCCTTTCTCAGTTTTAGTGTGTTTTCAGATAATTGTATGTCGCTTAAGTACATTAGTATCCCAGTCTCATCTGATATAATAAAACAAACTTATTTATGGTTCAACCTGTCCAGACCAGCATAAATAAAGTTTAGAAGATGGGTGCAATGCTGGTTTTCCCCAATTTATGATACAGATGAATACTTAATCATATTGAGAAAACGCAATCCTGTATATTATTTCAGGCCTGTTATAAGCTGTATTACAGAAGATACTTCAATTCTGATTTTTTTCTAAATTCATTCTTGAGTGCTTGTACTGTTTGCAATCTTTTCTCATGTTACATAGTTTATTTATACCTTTTTACTACAGTTTTTATGTATAGATCAATTGATAGTTGTCGTTTAGGCTAAAAGTAATGATTTGGCCAGGGTCATTGAGCATATTCATGACAAAATCTTTCAAATGCCTTAAATGGATCTAAGGGAATTACAGCAACAGCTTCTAAAGTCCGCTGTAATGCAACTGATTTAAACTCATATTACAAATACGTAGATGTGCCAAAACTGTACATATTTAATAACTATGACTCCTGAAAAAAAAACTGTAAACGTGAGAATCTACTGATCAATATAAGTGAATTTCACACCCATAAGACTTTAACATGTCATAATTTAATAGACCAACACAACTGACCAGTTTAATGCATAACAATTGTGAAATTGCACAAAAAGTCGAATCTATCTCGTCTGGCTTACTGACCACAGCCACAGAAAGATTTCTGAGAATTTGTAAAAGATTCCTGAGCAAGGGAAAATGCCCTTGAATGAAAGACATTGAATGAAATATTCCAAGCACCCGGCTTGGACAGTGTCACATTAGATAGACTAGACGGTTATGAAGGTTAGGACTTGTTTGAGAGTGTAAGTCATCATATGCACTGCACCATTAAAAATAGTTACTTATGCTCGGTGCATAATCGGAGCATTATAAAGATGTTTCAGAGTGCTTATGATCCCTTAAACTCCCCATTCAAGAAATTCCTCATCATAAAAATATGGCACAAGTATTTTGCACTGAAGATTTTAAATCACCAGCTCCTAGTCTGCGATAATCAGACGGAGCAAAGTGAAACAAGAAAAAAACGAAACGGCAAAACCTCATGAGATGTTAGGATGTTTATCAAAGCAGGACGGTCACACACTGTGGCCGCCTGTTAGCACAAGAACAACAGATGAACTGAAGAAATATTCCATTTTTGGTTTGTTTGTTTCTTGTTTGTTGTTTTGCAGTAAGCTTCTTTTTAATTTTTTTGTCAAATGTATGGAAAAGAACATAGTTATTGTGTGTGATCTTTTTAAGATGAGTTTATGAAAGCAATATGTTTAACTATAAAGCAAGAACATTTATGAAATTCTATTGTATTTGTAAATGAATAGGGAATTTATTCTAGTAAACATGTTAGCTTTAGAGAACAATGCCATGTTATTTTTCCAGAGGGGGTCTTATAAGTTATAGTCTTGAGAAACAAGTAGATTTGTCTTTCTAATTGTTTTCTTGTGTTTCTAGTGTTATTTTAGCCCTACATTTCAGCCAATATGCTTTAGTATCATTCTGTTGGATTAGCATTCTGTATTTTTTGTAAATAGTCAAATTTGAAAGGCAATAAAATTTGAGCTAAAAAAAGCACCAAACGTTTTCTACTGTCTAGAAATCTTTTGAGTTAGCCTGTCACTCTCTGATTTTACTTCTCTCGTCACATCTCTGTAACTACTCATGAATCCATATCATTATCACTACCAGCTTTGTGGCTTTGTATTGAAGCAGCACTCTAATGCTTAATAGCAGTCAGAGGATCGTTCCTCGAAATATTTGCATCTTTTAATCCAGGATTGATGCCCTTTTACGTCTTGCTGTCAGTTTTTCCAAATACCCAAACTCTATTGACTGCTACTAACTATTAAGTGCTGTTAGTTTAATTCGTAATGACTCTATAATTGATTTGCCTTTTGCTTCTTTAACCATTTTCACCTGGGAGATGGGTTCTGGAGTGAAATCATGAGGCCTTCATGATTTTGCTGTGTTAACATAGACGTTGAGCAGTTTTCTCTTACAGTTGCTGTAATTAGTAATGTCATATTGTCATCCAACCGTCACTAGCTGAAACTAATCTCCTTCTCTATCTTTTTTCTTTTGTGTCCTCTTTATGTCCTTTTTTTTTTTCGTTTCCCCTCTGTCTGTCCATTTTTTTTGTTCTCTAACAACCCAGCCGCCACCGGCAACTAACCAATGACCCTCTGAACTCTTCACCCAATGATGACCTGACCATTGCCTGCCTGCTGACCAGTTCTCTGGCTCTCGTCCTTCGCTTCTATGTTTTGGCGGCCTGCTGGTGAGCCCAGAAGCAGCTTTAATTCGCTTAACACTGCCGAGAAGCCGTGATGGCCCCACGCCACCACCTGCAGAACAGAATCGCTCCCCTTCTCAAACTGAGGACCTCCTTGGTCAGGTGACCTGGGCTTCCCAGCCTGCACTGAAGTGTCATAAAGCAATAACGCTGTCTGGGCGACACCTAAAATCCTACTTTTAGCCTTTCACATGCACACACTAAATAAACACAATTCTTTATTGGTTTCTAAAAATTAAGCATAATGTTCTATATAACTCTCCAAGTTTGTGCACTGCAGTTCTCGTACCATCCTGAAGAGTTTGAAAAAAATTAATAAAACAGCAGTTTATTTTAAAACCGATTTATAGGTCCAAATATCCATAAGGGATGTAAAAGCCATGCATGCCTACCAGCATTTTCTTCAGAGAGCTGTCGAAAAGCATCCAGACACATGAGCAAGTATACAAACACTGATCGTCAATTAATACCTTTTTTGATATGAGGGTGCTGCAAAGGATATGAATATATATTTTTCAAAGGTGATCCTTTTTGTATTAAAAAACAAAGCAGTATTGTCAAAATGTGATGAACAAACAACGTTTACTTCCTTATGACAAAATTTTAGAGACCAAAATGGTGTCTTTTTTTATAAAAAAAACAAACAAGTGCCTTATTTTACACAATGTCATCAATTATGAACAAGTATGAATGTCCATCTATGGGTTATATGCCAACATATCAGGTATTTCTGTTCAATTCCTCTTTATTCATGAAAACAAGAGGTGCACAGAACAATGTTGCAGGCATTACGCTCAAAAACGACATTTTATAATTTTTCCTTACAAATAATGATTTTTACCCTGTCACACTACATTAGTTACTTCTTGAGCCATTTATGCTCACAATCCGTTTGTAGTTGATAATGTATGTGTACGAGCTCCCTAATATGTTTATAAATCCATCACTACATCTGTTACACAGCAATGAAGCCCCATCAATATAAAACTTACTGGTCACTATTCCCATATTTTTCACTCTGCTTATATCTCAAGGAGCATTTATTCAGTTCATTGGGGTGAATATTATAAAGGTTCGGGGGTTAATAAGTACAGAACTCATTTTATTCCTTTTGAGGAACTGAAGTGTGCTAGAGGAGCATGTTTGTATACAGACATGTCACATTTATTCATACCTTGCTATGCAAATGATTTTCAGTTTTATTAAAATGACTGAATACATTTCCTTCAGTTGGTCTTCCAGTTAAAATGTCAGAGTATTTCAGTGCTGAAAAACAACAAAACTAAAAGCATATTAACAAATTATAAGTACATTTTGTTATTTGGTTACCATAACTGGATTTTGAGAAGATACATCTCCTTTTCTAATAACATTGGTTGTATTTATGCAGAGCACATGCAATACTTTTTAGACGTTTGAGGTTGTGATGCAGTTGCATGTAATTTTATTTTTTATTATTAACCTGGAAATTGCTAAAGGAAAAATCCTGCAAATACATTTAATGAATGGAAATTGGTTTTACAAGGATCTCTCACCCTGTCAGATCTTGGAACTGGAGTTGTTTAATGTGTTTGGTTTTTTTTTTTTGGTTTAGTGTTTGCTTTCCATGCAGTATTACTATAGACTGTGTCAATATGTGTGTGAGCGTGTGTTTTATGGGTGATTGTGTGAGTGAGTGTCTATGCAATGCCAATGAACTGCAACTCTCCATTTAAGCTTATTTTTGTTGTCAATGTTTTGTTTTGTTTTCAAACCCAAGCAGCTTCCTGCATTGGAAAATATACAGTCCTATTTATAACCATTGTAACATTTTATAATGTATTTTTCTATCATATTTTGTATGTGAGAAATAACATTAAATCACATTTCCAGATATGAACAGTATGCCTTATTACAAAAAATGTATATGAGAGACATATTTTTCTCATGATGAAATAATTGCATAGGTGATGGAAAATGGAAAAAACGTATTTGATTAACAATATCATTTGGTTCAAGACTCAATCTGAGCAAGTTTTAAAGTGGATATTATTTGCTGGGGTGTTTAGTTCATCATTGTTGCTTTGCCTCTATGCCTTCTTATGTAAATTGTAAGCTATTAACCATTTCTAGTTATATAATTGATTAATCGTTTCTTGCCGATTGTACTAACATTTGATGATTTCTATTCATTAACCCCATCAATAATTTCTTTTGTCTGCTTTGAATCTATAGAACAGGATTTGTGTGAAATTAAGCAAAAGAGTGTTTTACTGACTGAAATATGCTGGACTAAACTGTACTGAGAAGCAATAGCAAAATATTAAAATCACAGTTAAAAAAAAAAAAAAAAAACTAACTTGGTCGCTCTTTCTCTTGTGCTTTTTACATGTGCCAGAACACTCTGCCTACTAATCTGATTCAGGTCTGCTGTTGATAATGGAGAAGATCTGGGTCCAAACTTTTCTGTACTGTTTAATTGATCATACTGAACAAAAGCTTCATTTAACACAAAAGTGACAAGATGATTATGGGGTGGAAAAAAGCTGAAGCTGCATATAAATGGTACGGTTGTTTGAGTTGGACGAACACCCACCTCTATTTCACACAGTCTTATTATTCTTTCATTCTCAACATCTCTGTGTGCTTGTTTTTGTATCGTAGCCATCTGTTGAGCTGTTTTGGAAAGTTCTAAGAGTCGACAAGAAAAGTGTAACTGCAGATTACACCGGTAATTGTCTTTCAAAGAAATCCATTGAAACCAATGCAAGTGAAACTTTCCAGATTCTCTGAAATATGTAAGAAAACTAAAGAAGCAAACATTGACTTTTGTAAAAAAAAAAAAAAAAAAAAAATAGTCCAATAATGATAACGAACTGAAATATTTTTCAGCTATGTACATCAGCACTGCAACGAACATCAGGCTTATAAAATGTAAGGTTCAAATCACTTTCTCATTTGAGCATTGAATATCCTCAGAGAAATCACAGAGGGTCAAGATAGCGATTTCTGTTTGTCAGTGGTGCAGCGCTGAGAGAAACTGGAGTCGCGAAGGAAACCGATAACTCTGAATAACCTTCTGAAAACCGTTTTTCAGTTTTCTAAATGTTCACACATCGTTTTAATGAGTTGCTGTTGTGTGTAATGGTCTGTGTTTAGCTGATAAAGCCAATCAGACTCTTTTAGTTCCCATAAGACCTCATCACTGCACCCAAGAGTCCTAGTTACTTTAGTTTCCTTTTCAGTTTATAGCAAAGTCGCCAACCATAGCCTGCATTAAACAAATCTGGTCATATCCAAAAGAACAGCAACAGAACTGAATCTGTGACGGTCACAGTCTGTGACAACAAAGATTGTGTTTTAAGGGAATAGTTCATGCAATATGAATATAATATTATGGATTCACCCCCATTCTATTCTAAACTCATATGCTCTTAATTATTTCCTTGGAAGAATGTTAATGCCGCTATTTTCCACCCAACTACAGTGGGGCCCGGCTGTTGAACTCCAAAAATGAATAAACAGCACTCATAAAAATGGTTCGTACAACTATGGCACTATATTCCATAGTTTTTGTGTGAGGAACAGACCAAAATTCATTTACTTGTCAGTGAACGAATCAGTAAACTAATCGTTCAGTCTGATTAGTGCTTCATACATCGCTAAACTATTGACAAATTAAGACAATGGACCTTTTTTGTACATGAAATTTCACTAATATGACTACACCTTAAGAAACCCACTGGAGAAAAAAATAGCATGTTGGTCTGTTCTTCAAACAAAGTGATTATAGCTTAAGAAGACTTAATATAAAGCATGAGTTTTAAAACCTACTTTTATTGGTGTTTTGTCATTTTTGGAGCTTGAAAATGTGGTCACTCTTGAAATGTGACCAGAAAAAGCAGCATAGGCTTGGGACAACATTAAGGTGAGTAAATAGTCCTAATGACAGGATTTTCATTTTACGGTATACTGTTCTTTTTATAGCACACACACACACAAAATGAAAAAATGGACAGGCACTGAGAGGGAGAAAGTGAAATGGAAAAGGAGAGAGAGTGATTAATTCGCTCCCACAGAAGGCAAACTGTTCATTAAACACCACGCGTTTTGTGTTAAATGGTTCCTGCCTGTCCCAAATTACTAGTTGCTATGTTAGGTAATCATCCCCCCCCCCATCCTTTCTCTATCTCTAACCTGCAATTAAAACCTCAATTTCCTGTTATGTTGATTTTCAGATGCCCCCTCCTACCTCTTTAACTCTACAGTGATGCTTACCTTATCAAAAACACATGCACATACAGGCACTATCCAAAGTAATGGAGTGTAATGCAGCAGCAAGTTTAATGAGTGGAATGGATAACGGTTTTAGCTGAGGGCCAAAGAGGAAAGATGAACTGGGTAAGTCCCTGTAAAGAGAGAGAGAGAGACACAGTATCCTCTTTTGACTCACACTCTTGACTTCCCCCTCAGAGGCTGCAGTGACCTTTACAACCTTTATGCTCACAAACGCAGAACTCTGTCCCAACTTACCAAATGAAAATAGAACCGTTTGCTTCCCTCCTTCCTTCCTTCCTTGTCAATCTACTGATCTTATTGGATGCCAATGGCAAGCTAAACCCAGACAGTTTAAGGAAGAGGTGACAGACTCCTTGTAGAAAACTGAATAGAGAAAAAAATCTCAATGCTACTCAATATGGCGGCTGTAGGAAAAACGGTAAGGATTTCAGTTAAAGGTGGTGTGATATATTAGCCACCATTTTGCTAGCTTCAACCACACACCCTCTCTAAAACACTCCACCCTCCTTCCTAGGAAACTTATACGTAGTATCTGTCAGACACTGTACTACAGTCAAAAGTCAAAGTCTGCTTTATTGTCAATTCTGCCACATGTACAGCACATACAGAGAATTGAAATTGCGTTACTCTCAGACCCTTACAGGTGCATACAGGTAACACTAAACACTAATTGAATGTAAAAATACAAATAAATACAGATTAAAATATAATATAAAATACAACTATACAAATATACAAGTAAGGACAAAAATTATACATTTTATTGAAAAAAAAAAGTTTCAGTTTCATCTTGATCTAGAATCCACCAACATGAAATCCACATACATTTTTTTAGCCTGATTTCAGCTAAAGAAGTTGCTATGGTTTAAAGTTTTGTCAGTTTTAGTAGCTATTTGAAATATTAATATTATTGAAAAAAAATATTAGTCAGCAGGGGTCGTTGTCAAGATTGACACTCATCCAATCCAATTAATATTAAAAATCAATATTAAAAATTATGTAAATGCTGTTTGCCAATAAATCAGACAGCAATAAGAATGAAGTTACCAATATGTGTTTTAATTAATACTTAATATTATACCCTTTCAATCACTTAGACTAGTGGTTCTTAACCATGGGACTGGAACCAACTAGGGGGCCTCTGTATAATTCCAAGGTGGCTGCAGGATTACTTAAATTTGTTTTATTAACAATAAATTATGTATATATTTTATATAGTATATTACAATCAAGATTTAAACTGAAAATGAATATACAATTATTTATACAATAATAGAATAAATTAACACAATAATACAATCATTTATACCCGCAATACCTATTGTTTTTACGGAAAAACATACAGTTCTTGAAATTGGAATCACAAAATGTATTGTGGTGAATTAATTGGTTAATTGGTGAATTAATTAATATATTAACCGGCACAGTTCCTGTTAATAATAAAAATAATAATAATAATAATTGTATATTTTAAAATATAAAATATGTTTATATTAAATATATAAATTAATATATACAAATATTGTACATAAATATTCAAATTTTCTTATCATTAATTTTGTCATTGTTTATCAACATTCGACTCACACCCATCCCATTTAGCTTTGCATGATTGTGCTTGAACATTTGAAATAAATTGTTTCATCAGCTTCCCTCAGTTCTGTTGAAGAAAGGGGAGTGTTGGCACAAGTGACGGTCTTCTAGGAAATGAACCACACTTGATCTTAAACAATGACCACAAAGACATGTCCAGCATGAGGATATGGAGAGGGTGGGGAATGTCCTCCCAAAAGGGCTTGGACAGAACAAATCTCAAGAACACTTCCTTTTGCTCTGTTATAGAACTGTTTCCACAGACACATTCATCAATGTTTATGTAAGAGAGGAAGTCATCGCTGTTTACCAAGCTTGTGTAATTGTTTCTATTCATAGCTAAAGATCTGAGAAATATTAGAGGTGGTGATGGTGGGGTGCATATAAAGGACGCAGCAAATTAAACAGGATGACACAGATGTTATGCCACAGCGGAGTCGCACAGTAGGGTGCTGCTTCGCTTCAGTTACATCCAATAGGTTTTCCAAGTAAAGATATACAGGAACCGAGTTTACTTCAGACACACACATGGTGTGTTTGAACTTGTAGGATGGTTCTCTGTCTTCCGTTGGTGTCCCCATTCCTCTTCCTCTCGTTCTGTGGGGTCCCCCGCCCTTCCTGTCTGCTCTCAGAGGATGGGGCCTGGGGTCTGGCTCAGTCCTGGCCCCCCACACTGGCTCCACAAGGCTGGACGCAGCCCAGACTGGTGGGAGAGGACAGCAGAACTTGGCAGGCCACAGTGGAGAACATTCACAGCCAAGCCAATGTCCTAAAGCACTGCCAGAGAATGACGGGGAGCTTGAAATGACAAGAGCAAAGCCAAGGGACAACTATGGCTCTTGGATTTTACTTTGTATCTGGGATATCATAAGGCTTACGTAAATCTGTTGCAAGTGTCAGCTGGGCTTTAACGAAACAAATCCACATTAAGGGGGAGCTGTTGAGATTGGGTGGAAACCAAGTTTCCAGAGACTTTAAAACAGGTGATTCTGTTGAACTCTTGTTTGAATGAAGAAGCTAGCACAGTGAATCTTCAGTGTTTTCCAGGAGCCTGTCAAGTTACATTTGACCGTAACATGAAAGCATAACAAAGTAGAACACTGTTTGGTACTGTTCGTGCCTTAAAAGGGTCATCGGATACTCATTTTACACAAGTTTATATGATTCTTTAGGGTCTTAATTAAATGACAATAACATACTTTGGTTAAAATTTCTCAATGTTAAGGGGCGGTCACACTAGACTTTGAACGTGCAAAAAATTTTCGGACGCCGCTGCGAATATGGGCGGGAGCAGGATATGACATCACACGCCAAGGTTTCCCCTCAGTTATCACAACATGGATTCCGATGTGCTTGTACTGTGTCTTTTGCGACGGCGTCGAAAGTGTCTGGAAAGGAGAAGGCTGTGGGTTCACCCCATTCTACGGACTCGGAATGAGCGGGGAGAGTTCCATTCTTTAATTCAGGAGCTTCGGCTGGATGAGGATCGCCACAAGGAGTACTTTCGGCTCTGTCATATTTTATTACCATTTTTTTAAACTATAGTGAATAAACTGTATTAATGAATGAAATGTTCAAGGTGTCTGAATACATTTTGGTTTGACTGTACATATATATATATATATATATATATATATTACATTTTTAAGTGCTGTAGGTTTTTCCCTTATAAATAGGTCATTTTATAAGTTCTTGAGGTGTGCAAAATTAATTTCTGAAATTATTCTGAAAATATAAATATAAAATAACGAACAACATTAAGTAATTTAATAATAATACAATTGTCTATAGTAATTATATTGTACTCTCTCTCTCTCTCTCTATATCGTCTGTTCCTGTTTCCATTGAAGATGTATTATATAAAAAAGGACGCTGCACTACGGCTAAAATTAACGCTTCCTCGATTTTTGAATTTCTGTACAGAGAGGTCACGCAGTGACGTATCGATCTTCTACTGGTCACACGTCTTCACGTGATGCGAATTCGCAGGTCAGAGTTCACCAAACTTGAACTTAGGAACCCAGCAAAATGCAAAATTTTTCGCATGAGCTTGCGTTTCCGGTCTTACGCATTCGCATACGTATGAATGGAAGTCAATGGAACGAAAAGTGCAGTGTGACCGCCCCTTTAGTGTAAAAAACATCTTTTTAAACCTGTTAAAATCAGCTCTGTGTTTATCAAGCCATTATAGTCCATGTTGCTTTAAATGTTAATGAGCTCTGCTGGCCCCGCCCCTCTCTTCCGAGCTGCTCTCAGAGAGACTGTTTACCTTAGCCGCATTCATTGTGAAACTTGCTAATTAACGCATTATTAGGAAAGGTGATTTGCAAAGATTCATAAAAAAAACCTTATACTCACTTCTTCTGTAGATGAGGCTGTATCACGAATGATTTGAGCGAACATAGATGCATTTAGGCTGATCGGGAGTGGCGCATTCACTTCAAAGCGAAAGTACCATTAATCCTCTGCGTCTTCAGCAACTCAGATGTCGGGAGTAAATGACGACTGCTATATTCATTATTACATCCAACAATAAAGCACCTCAATCGCTTAATCTGAGACATCTTGTCTTCCCCTGCACCAGAGTTAACACAATGGCGGACTGATGACAGCTCACTCAGGGCGGGTCTAAGGTAAGACACCAGTCCAGTCTGTGCTGAAACACTACTGTCAATCAACTATTGTGGGAGGGGCCTGTACAGAACTACGTCATTCTGACAGGAATCTCAGAACAGTCTGGTTTGAGAAAGGGGATTTTAAAAAAAAACACTGGATGGATTTTTATAATTATAGGATGGATGTGTACACACACTTCCAACATACATTTATGTTCAAACAACTTGAAAAGTGAATTTTGCATCCGATGACCCCTTTAAATAAATTTAGGATTAAGTGCCGAGAACTTCACTTCAAAATGCCACTAGATGTGTCAATGAAGTCAATGATCCATCCAATAATAGGTGATTTTATTTTTACATGTGATGTATGAATCTCAAACAGCAACAGTGTGTGCCATGCTTGTGATGCTTGTGAAAATTGTAATGACTTTAAAGTCTTCTACTTGAAACTTCTGAAATAAAAAAAAGGAATTAATTTACCTATATCGACACTCACTGTTTCTGGTAATAAAATATATTTTATAGTTACTGTGTATATATTTACTAGTACATGTTTATAATAATTAAGACTTTGTAATGTTTTTGAAAGGAGTCTCTTATTCTCACCAAGGCTGCAATTATTTGATCAAAAATACAGTAAAAACAGTAATATTGTGAAATATTATTACAAACTAAAATAACTGATTTCCATTTTAAGTCTCTATTAGTCCAGTCCAAATCATTCTAATATGCTGATTTGGTGCTCAAGAATCATTAAATATTATTATTAATGTTGAACACAGTTTTTGCTGCTTAATATTTTTGTGTCCTTGATGAATAGCATTTCTTAATGTCCTTAAAAAATCCTTGAAAACGTATCACGGTTTCCACAAAAATATTTCACAATATTACTGCTTTACTGTTTTTGATCAAATAAATGCAGCCCTGATGAGCATATAAGACTTCTTTCAAAAAACATAAAAAAATGTATCATTCTAAATTAACTTATGATACACACACACACACATACAGGCCTATCCTATGTATGATTTGCATGAATTTCGAACAGCAAGCAACAATATGTGCTATGCTTGTTGTTTACTCTTTATGAGGAAAAAAGCATGATGGCTTTAAAGTCTTCATCTGAAAGGTTTCAGAGGACCCCTTTGAACCCCCACCCCCTCTTGTCCTCCCCTCTCATCTCCTCAAAACTAGTTTAAGGAACAGAGGCTCTGCGCAGCTTTTATATCTCCATGGTAACACACCCCCTTTGGGGTCCTTGTGGACTTTATTGTGTGTGCTCAACGTTATTGTGTTTGTGTTTTGGCACAAAACTCTCAATATAATGCTTACAACAAAGCGTGATAATGAAACATAAGCGTGATTAAAAGATATTCTGTGAGATGAATCCATTATGACATCACGGTCATTTCCCAGCGTTCCTCGGGGTGCCTGTGTCTCTATTCGGCTGCCTCTGGTTCTCTTCAGCACTGTGGGCTGTCTATAGGAGGCCTTCCACTGACTGTGAATGGTCTTTTTGTTGGGGAACAGTGAGCCATTTCTGCTCCCACAGAAAGCCCTGGGTAATTTAGTGTGGATGCCAGGAAGTCTGAGCTCACAGAATGACAACAATGGCAAACGTTATTGCTCCACCTCAAGGGGTGGAATAGAAAGAGACAGAAAAAAAAAATAGCTATGGTGATAGAATTCTGCTTCAGCATCCTCCCACACGGCGAATTCCTCTTAAATCTCATGCGAGCTAGGAGGATCAGAACACAACCTTTATGGTGCTAAACAACCATTTGTGCTTTCAAGAATGCAGCACGAGACATGCTTTATTGTGGCACACGATTCGGTGTGAGGTAGATCATTTCCCCACCCAAACAAACAAATCAGTTGAAAAGAAGAAGAAAAATCCTAACCAACTGTTTAAGAAAAAAAAAGTCAAAATAGTCCACCAGAAACCTTTTGAAACTTGTCCTCGTCTGCCATCTAGTGGGAAAGCGTCATCACTGGTGTCAGAGATTCAGGGAATTTTGTTACTTTATGCCAGCATTTTCTTCTCCAACCATATCCAACATACAGTATAAATAATTCAAACATTTAAATGAAATAATTTACCCGTAAAATTAACATCACATACCAAAGTAGCTGTAAATAATAAGCAGGGTATTATAACACCAGAATTGGATTATATTAATTTATGTATGTACATATATATATTAATTAATTAATTTATATGTATGTATGTATGTATGTATGTATGTATGTATATATATATATATATATATATATATATATATATATATATATATATATATACAAAATAATAGTAATTTCTTTATGAAAATGAAAGTATTGAGAAAAAATAAATGTGCTTTTTGCAAACGAAAATAAAGAATTGCAAAATATAAATGAAACGGCACAAAAGCAATGATTTTGCAATACATATTTTCCATGGCCATATCTACTAATTTATTTGCAACGCTGCTTTTATTTTGCGTTTCAGTCAAGTTTGAGCTTGCGATACCGTTTTTCCCTTT
>NW_015505973.1:1360736-1366677 GCF_001515645.1 Sinocyclocheilus grahami | reverse complement strand
TTTCATTATTATTTTAATTTAATATAGTTATATTTTATTTATTATTATTTAATAATAGAATTATTTTAAAAGCCCTCTACTGTGTCTCTGTATAATTTACTGTAATTGTAGTTTTACATTTTTAGTTGTTGTCTTCTATTTTTTTCTCATAAAAACTCACTTCATATTAACATTCAAATGTATTTCTGATACAGCCTCTGACAGCAACATGTTTACTTTCATTTTACTCCCATAACGTTTTTTCTTTATCTGTTTTAATTTTTTGTGCTACTATCATGAATGTTACTTAAGATTGTATATCTTTTTCTTGTTCTGAAAAATATATATAAATAAATAAATAAAAATAAAATAAATCTCCCTTTCGCAACAAAACACGGATGGTCGCAAAATGTCATGTAATCAACTGTAAGGACCGTTGAAGTCTCTCAAACCGTAGATATGTATACATATCTATGTCTCAATCACCAATAGCCTCAGGACGATATTGCATACTTTTCATATCGATATAACATATTTCATTTTAGCAAACTAATATTTGTTAATATTATAATGTAATACATGTATACATGACTGATAAATGAAATCTGCAGCAATCACGCGAGTAATTTTACGGCAGTGTTACGTCAGTGGCGTCCTTTCACTTTACGGCAAGACAGCATGTGGAGGTCAGAGATACGGAATCGCTCGGTCAGAGCCTGAAAACGGTCTAATTATCAAATATCAACACTTGACAACTCGGCGCAGTGACATCTGTGTAGGATTTTCAACAGACGGTATACAACACAACGTCGTTAACGTCCATCATTTTGACGCGGGTCGGTAAAGAAGAAGTCTGATCATCGAGTCTGTTTTCTCTGTATCATCTCTGAAGACATGGATAATAACACACCGGCATCAGGAGGATTTAAAGGGGGACTCGGGAGCCTTTTCGGTGGAGGAACCCCTGAGTATTCAAATACTGAGCTCGCAGGAGTACCATGTAAGTGCTACAGTGTGAGGCTAATGTTTACTTGCTGTAACAGTCTGATTCACATTATGTTCTGATTAGTTACTTTGAGTATCTATTAATTTTTGATCATGTATAATGAGAAGATATCTTTCATTTTCAGTGACTGGTATGAGCCCTCTCTCACCCTACCTCAATGTTGACCCTCGTTACCTTTTACAGGTGAGTTTCTGTAAGTCCGTAGCTACATTTCAGACCTATTTAAAGGTTTCCGTGGTAGAAATGAACTGACAAAGTCAAACACATGTTACAGGCTTAATGGACTGAAACAAGGGGTAAGCTGTCACAATATGAACTTGCTGTAGGCTAATTAATGGCAAAAAAATAAATGTTAAATTAATTATGAAACCCCAAACAATTCATTAAACAGCAATGGTAACATGCAAATATATATATATATATATATATATATATATATCAGAACATTGTTTTGGCCACCAACTGTAATTAATAAATTGCACATTTTTATAATACCTGACTTTTTTTCTAAAATATCAGTTTTCCTGAGAATATATTTTTAACTTTTTATTAAAATCTGCCTTTATTAGTTGACCCATGCCCTAATGTATGCTAGTGTGATTTTATTGTGTTCACTTGTTTATACAAGCTATTACAAAAAATGATGATATTGGAATTATAGTAATACAAAAATCCTTTATATTTAAGATACCGTTTTGTTGCTTGTCTTGCTCTTTTAGGACACAGATGAGTTTATCTTGCCAACCGGGGCAAATAAAACCCGTGGTCGCTTTGAGCTGGCCTTCTTCACCATCGGGGGATGCTGTATAACAGGTGAGGCCTGCCACTTTGCAGTCTTTGATCAATCCTTTGTCTTTAATCATCACCCGTTTTAACTGTTGTATGTTTCTTTAAAGGCACTGCTTTTGGGACACTTAATGGTCTCCGTATGGGCCTGACAGAAACTAGAGGCATGCCGTGGTCAAAACCCAGAAACGTACAGTAAGTGTCTGCTCCTTTGTAAACTTTGATTAGAAATGATTTGAGTTACGAGTTAGTTTCGAATATCAGTCGCTGGTATAATGTTGATGTGATGCAGCTTATTTCTAACAAGTTTGCTGCAATGCAGAGAACACTTATTTTTAGTGACACACCAAAATTTCAGCAACTAAAAATATTCATCCGAAATCATTGACCGGGCACTTTTTGTTAATTAGTGCTTCTGCAACGATACGTTTTGACTGTGTCAGCATCTGCTTTTCACACACATTGTGGATAAGCTACAACAGGTCAACTTCACCATGACCAAAAATGATGCTAGAGTATTGATAAGTACAAGTTGTTTGTCTAAAGAGGCAGCACCTTGCTGAAAAACTTTATTACGACTGGTTTATCACCTGTGAACACAACACCCTGAAGAGCATTTTGAATTTTAATTGTATTACTGCATCTTTTTTTGGTTGTTGGTTAAATTAAAACGCTTGGTGTTTCCATAACTTTTTTTTGGTGCATCACTACAATTTATAAGTTATATTGACTGTAATACTGACTTTTATTATGTTCTGTCAGAATTTTGAACATGGTCACAAGACATGGCGCGTCATGGGCGAACACACTAGGATCTGTGGGTAAGAAATGCCTTGAATTCAAACAGCTTGTGTAAAAGAATATCACAAACTGCTTTGTAATTAACTGAAGAGACTCGTGCATAATAAAATGTTGGTTCTCTCTTTCTCAACAGCTCTTTTGTATAGTGTGTTTGGTGTGGCTATTGAGAAGGCCAGGGGCGCAGAGGATGATCTCAACACAGTGGCAGCTGGAACTTTAACAGGGATGCTTTTTAAATCCACAGGTGAGGAAAAGTGACATTGACTTAAGTGATTCATATCATGGCTATCACTGATTTAATCTAATGAACATAATGTTTATTGTATTTATTTATATAAATTTATATTTATTTTGTTCAGCTGGACTCAAAGGAGCTACCAGAGGAGGTCTCATTGGTTTAGCCATGTCAGGGCTGTATGCTCTTTACAACAACTGGGATCACCTGAAGGGGACATCGCCTTCACATTACTGAGGATGACTGAGAGCTGAAACCATGGACTTATTTTGACTCTGAGCCCATTCTTAGTTTTTATGACCCCCTTTTGGAATTGCATCCATTTCTTCTTTATGAAACCCATGGACCATCACACGTGTACAGACTTCTTAAGAGTTACATTAAATGTAATATTTAAATGGAAGAGCCAGACTACCTTCAGGTGTGTTCGCTGGTAACATCTCAGTCATTCATGTACATGTCTTTGTTGGTGTAAGTTACAGGAGCTCTGTATCCTTTAATCATGAGTTTTTTCCTGATCTCATTGTGGATTGATGCATTTTGTCAGTGCTGACTAAACTGGCTACATCCTCTCTGAAACCATCAATGATAAAATACAAGTTTCCACTGTTTGAGACTCTTCATTTGCTTTGTGTAGGGATATAAAAATAATTGAGTTGTGTAATATAAAATTTGTGTTTGCTGGGCATGAATGGTCAGTCTTTCGTACTGGGAGTTAGATCAGTGGTTCCCAACCCTGGTCCTGGAGGCACCCCAACACTGCACATTTTGCATGCCTCCTTTCTCCGACGCACCAATTTCAGGTCTTGAAGTCTCTACTAATGAGCTGATGACCTGAATCAGGTGTGTTTGATTAAGGAGACATGCAAAACGTGCAGTGTTGGGGTGCCTCCAGGACCAGGGTTGGGAACCACTGAGTTAGAAGATTAAGCACTACACCATCCTGTATTCACGTAGCTCTAAATAAAATATAAAAAAAAAAATGGAAAATTACTTTAATAAAATAAATTAACCATGTTCAGATTCCAAGACACTTAAAAAAGTTTGCAAATATAGTTTTTATAAATAATTTATTTGTAAGCAGATCAACCTTGATTTCAACAGTCAATGAGTACAGATGAATGATAATTATAATATTCCAGAATGAATGTCCATGGAACGTTACGATATGCACACATGGTCATGTTTTTCCACTGTTTGAGACTCTTCATTTGCTTTGTGTAGGGATATAAAAATAATTGAGTTGTGTAATATAAAATTTGTGTTTGCTGGGCATGAATGGTCAGTCTTTCGTACTGGGAGTTAGATCAGTGGTTCCCAACCCTGGTCCTGGAGGCACCCCAACACCGCACGTTTTGCATGTCTCCTTAATCAAACACACCTGATTCAGGTCATCAGCTCATTAGTAGAGACTTCAAGACCTGAAATTGGTGCGTCAGAGAAAGGAGGCATGCAAAATGTGCAGTGTTGGGGTGCCTCCAAGACCAGGGTTGGGAACCACTGAGTTAGAAGATTAAGCACTACACCATCCTGTATTCACGTAGCTCTAAATAAAATATTTTTTTTTTAAAAATGGAAAATTACTTTAATAAAATAAATTAACCATGTTCAGATTCCAAGACACTTAAAAAAGTTTGCAAATAAAGTTTTTATAAATAATTTATTTGTAAGCAGATCAACCTTGGTTTCAACAGTCAATGAGTACAGATGAATGATAATTATAATATTCCAGAATGAATGTCCATGGAATGTTACGATATGCACACATGGTCATGTTTTCATGGTCATGAAAATTCCTTTTAGTGATATATCTCAACCAGAATAATCATTGGTTACTCATCCTATTATTTGAGCAGTATTATACCACTAACTCAAACTCTCCATGTAGTTTGAATAATTGTAGATTAAATGATACAATAATTAAAACTCCCTATCAAAATACTGATCATACAGATTAAAATGAAGGAATTTATAGAAATTATATGGATAAATTCCTTAGAGCGGCTTAAAGTGTAAAATATAAAGGATAAATTGCCATCCTGTGTGGAAAATATCTTCACTGTTCAGTAGGGATGTAACGATTCACTCAACTCCTGATTCGATTCAAGATTTTGATTTCACGGGAATGTTACGATATGCACACATGGTCATGTTTTCATGGTCATGAAAATTCCTTTTAGTGATATATCTCAACCAGAATAATCATTGGTTACTCATCCTATTATTTGAGCAGTATTATACCACTAACTCAAACTCTCCATGTAGTTTGAATAATTGTGAGCCATAGATTAAATGATACAATAATTAAAACTCCCTATCAAAATACTGATCATACAGATTAAAATGAAGGAATTTATAGAAATTATATGGATAAATTCCTTAGAGCGGCTTAAAGTGTAAAATATAAAGGATAAATTGCCATCCTGTGTGGAAAATATCTGCACTGTTCAGTAGGGATGTAACGATTCACTCAACTCCTGATTCGATTCAAGATTTTGATTTCACAATTCGATTCGATTCACGTTTTTGATAACAAAATGAGATTTAAGACAAATTATAAATTAAATGTGTCCTTTTATTATTGCTTGGACAAAATTCTGCACGTTTCTTTGTGAAATTGAATAATATACTAATATAGTACTTGCATATTATTGCTCTTTTGTTGGTTTTGTCCTCATTTGTAAGTCACTTTGGATAAAAGCATCTGCTAAATAACAACATTTAAATATAATGTAAATGTAAATAACAAAACTAAATTGAAATTTTAAAACAAGCCCCAAATCAAATAAATAACACAAATAAAAGAAATCTCGTCATATAAACAAACTAAGGCTTTGTCTGTTCTTTTTCCATTTAAAATTAGAGGCAACCACTGCATTTTAATCATGATCAAAACAAAGATGCTGCATACATGCAACATGAGCAGTTTTAATCTAAATTACATTGTATAATTTCGAAATTTGAAGCAAAAACAGAATGATTTGACAGTTTTGTGAAACTATGCATAAAAAATATCTGCATGAAACCGAAACAGCAGACGAGCTGAATGAGATGCAGATTCACCCTCTGCCAGCAGGTGGCGCTTAAAGCATTTCCTTGGTTTCCGCTGTAAACAAAGCAGCGCTGCACTTATG